>NW_024086664.1:0-85610 GCF_009730915.1 Dioscorea cayenensis subsp. rotundata
ATATAATATTTTCTTTTTTAATAAAATTTTTACCTATATATTTGTATATTGATAATTGAATATTGCATTTAAAATTAAATAAATCAAATGCACATGAACTTTTGGTTAATAAACAAGTCAAATAATTCAGAACAAAAATAGAGAAAATGGATACTAAACAATTTGTGCAATTTTCCGTCCACGTCTAACAATCCCACGCAACTCCGTAATGAGGGAAAACAATGTTCTATTGAAACATACATTACTAAAAAAAAAATAAAATTAGTATAAAAAAAAAAAAAAATAAAAAAACACCATCAACATCAATAAATACAGAATAAAATCGTACTCAAACTTAGCAGGGCACCATGACAGGTATATATTTCATTGACCAACACAGTCATCAGTGAACTGGTCTCAAAACTAAAGAAAATGAAATGTGAATTCAAAAAATTAATTGAAAAGACAAAAAAGAATTCTCCACATCACCACAGCAACTTCAAAACAGATACATTATACAACTTGTCTCCATTCTTTGCCTGAAAACACTACACATATATATATATATATATCCAAATTCATATATTAAGTCTCAGACTCACACTCCTCATTGGACAATGGCCACCCGAAGATACAGATCAAAAAGAATATTAGCCATATCTAGCGAGGCATGACGATCGACAGAATATTTGCCCGAGAATGCTAAGCGAGTACCGGCCTAGTAGCTACATTGATTGATGAATTGGAGTAGTTCTCAGTCCCGTAGTCCCGAGTTCAACCTCGAAGCTCACTGGTCTTCTTCGAACAGCCTATACAGACGAGCATGCTGTTCTTCTCTCTTCTTTCTGCCACAACTTGAGCCAGAAAGAGAATGGACAATCCCACAAACCACAACCACTGCGAAGATATATGATCAGCACTTCACGCCCAACACCGTTGCCAAGGGACTCTCTAGAGAGCTTGTGTCTGCTTGAACTATCTTTGAAGTTGCGGATTATCAGCCAGACCTGAGAGAGAGTATCGATCCCTTTGAGAGGGCATGAGATGATGAAACTAAAAGTCACGTGAAGAAAAATCCAGCGGGACAGGAAGATTTAAATGGCGGGCGGTAAATAGAAAAAGATTCATATCTCACCAGCACATGAAGAAGGAACATCATTTTATGTTTTCTGACAATCCCTATCTAAGGTGTAGCCCAGAAATGGCTTACAACAATAAGTTGCTCAGGTGGTTGTGGGCTAGGCAGTAGCCCACTCACCTCTAGGTGCTGCCTGGTGCCTAAACCGTGATTATTTATAGAAAATATCAAAATATACATTATTTAGGAGTTCCATGATCAATACTATTGAATAAATTTATTTAAAGTACATAAATGCAAGATATACTCCATTCCTCAAAAAGTACTACACCATCTAAGAAAAATATGCATAGTCAATAGGTTTAATCTTAAACATAAACGGCCAGTATCCTCATGCTGCCAAAATAATAATAATAAATAAGTAATCACATAGCACTACTATTGCCCACAGAGGTATCAATCCAAAGATTCTTTGGTGCGCTCTTTCTCTTCTCTCCAATATTCATTTTCCACATTATCAGCCTCAGGCTCATAATCCTCCCAATGCATAATCATTTTCTCATTTCTCCGGAATCGGCTTCTCTCTCTTCTAAAAATAATACTCCCACCTTGCTGTTATAGCTATTTTCCATCACAGCTGCCAACTCCAATCTCCCATGTGTGGGAGCTCATCTTCCTTGTTGATCTTTACCATCCATAGCACGTGATGCTCACATTGCTTCATCCACCTCACCGAGGCACGACCATGTGAGGTCATCACTCTCGAAAGACCTCGTTTATTTTCACTCTATATCATTGACCTCTATAATCCATCATTGGATAGGACTGGACCCTTCAGTCATCAACAACACCATTACCAAAATGCCTTTGCCACAGTTCTCTCATCTTTAATCTTTGGTTATGTATTGAGCGAGGACCAAGTTATTTGATTTCTTTTGCTCCAACTGATTCCTTAATCCCATTTTGCTTGTCTTTTCTCCAACCATGTCAAGAGAGCTTTTGTGCATGTCAGAAAGGTTTTTAACCTCTTTTAATCTTTCTTTGACGGTTTTAGTTAGTCAATGGATTCAAATTTTTAAAAGATGGATATGGGTTTGGGTTGGAAATTGGCCAAATTGAGCTGGCATGGGGTACATCGAAACATTTTTAACTAATCACCTGATGTAGGCGGGAATTAATTGCATAGGCATCGGTCAGGTGGATGCCTAGGTTCTAAGTGCCCAATTGATATTTAAAGGATTACTCAGCCAATGCCTAGGCATATACCCAAAACTGCCTAGGCCATCCAGGCGGTCACCTTTGACAACACTAGTTTACAAGATAGTTTTCAGTTATCAAGTCTGAAGATCTTAAATTATAATTTCAGTCCTGTTGATCACATTGGCAACAAAATTATCCTAGACGATAGGAGAGATCTTCAAAACTTCTACATCAACCATCAAAATTTAGGGATGAGTACTGAGCAACATTAGGATATCAATAAAAATCCACAATCACCAACCTGGGACGTAGTACATGAGTATGTCTAAAGAGAAAAACAATGAAATCTGATGATTATACTCTTAAGAGATTGCCCATCTTAAAATTTGAAAGACCAACATATTCTCTTCGGCTGAGCACCAATTTGTGAGACTCTGAACAATGTGTCATGAAACAAATAATGTTGCCATGTAATTCTGTACACTCAATCTCTTGTCAAGTTGTCATGAATTACTGGATCAAGTAGACAATATGACCAGCAATCTAAACAAAGATTATAACAAATTAAAGTAATTGCACTAGAGGGATCATACCCGAAAAACCAAAAGACCTGAACATTTATATAAACTTTTGAAACAGCGTTAATTAAATCTCAAACATACACAAGAGAAAATTGAAAACATATAGTGTGATCTAGTCGATCAACTAATCATAAAGCCGCATCAAATTACTCCTCCGCTTCTATCATACAAAATCCATGTGTATCTGTCATTTTCAACATCAAGAAGATGATTTATTATCTAAAATTACTCTTAACACTCTATTCAACTCTCTTTTTGGAATTACATACAAGAGAGAAATGTGAAAATATAAATTAGGGACAATTTTGAAAAAATAATTAATTTTTTATAAAATTTTGTGAAATAACTAAGTTTTTTGATACGTGAGATTCGGTTAACCACAACAGATAAAAAGGAACAGAAGGAGTACTACACAACATTCAACTACAATTGATTTTAATAATTGGTAAGTGGGGCAATTAAGACAATGTTAATAAAGTTCATTTTCACATTTCACTGGCATCAGGAAATGATTCCCTTATTCAATCACGCAAAGGAAAAGACCGATCCAGCCAAGCCTAAACTTCTTTCATGGTTATTGTGAATGAGAAAATGAGACACGTTCTAGGCTACTAACTAAATGGATGATTTTACCAAAGAGAATTATGCAATAACCACTTGGAATATGAGAAACAATTTGTTTGCAGCACACATAATTGATAAGGACAATCCAAGGCACATTCTTTTTCTGGTACATAACAATATTATTATCTTTTCTAGACAGTTAAATTCAGGTTGCTATCATCCTAATTACCAACTCTCAAATAAATATTAAACTCTCCGCAATATTATATCTGACAGATAATAGCAAAACTCTGACAACATTGCTTCTTTGTGGGACAAAGTTGAATGAAAATTCCTCTAACCACCCGAATTTTAAAAAAAAAAACAAAATCTAAAATTCTCTGCAACATAAAAACATTTGAGAGATACCAGTAAAATTCTAACAAAATTTAAACCAAATATTCAAAATGACAAAATTCACCCCAAATACCAAATCTTCACATAACTTTTAAATTATTTCCAATATAACACACCTCAATTCAGATAGATAATTCCAAGATAAACACATCAAAATATCCAAAATGATCAATTTAAACTAATTCAATCCAATAACGGCATCAAAAACCTACAAAATTGTCCTAAATCAAAACGCAACACCAAAATTCTTCCCCAGATCAAATAAAAATCTTCAAAACGAGCAAGAAACACCAAATTCATCAAAAAATAGAAGAAATTCATGGAGAAAACCAAACAAACAAAAGATTCACATAATTATCATCGTCCAGAGAAAATACAACGCCAAATCGACGGATCTGAGAAAAGAAATATGCTGGAATTCAAGGGGAGAACAAACCTCCGATGGCGTGCAGAGAGATCGAGGCGAAGAGGGCAGAGCAGAAGCTTCGATCTCCGGAACCCTATCGAGCCCCTCTTCATCTCGCTCCCTCTTTCTTTTCTCAAAATTTCTTTCCCTTGGTTTTTGTGGAGAAACTAATAAATGTTTTCTCTGTCTAAAAACTCTATTTTATTATTATCTTTTTCATTTGAAGGGACGAGGAATTTGGGGCCCACTAATCCAACGGTTATTAATGCTTACTGGCTTGAGATGCACTCTTTATTATTATTTTTTATTATCTTTTTCTGAATAATTAATTGAGATATATTTTTACCGGCACATTAATTACAGACGAATAATTGTATTTTCTTATGATAAAAATTTTTAATTTTCAAAATTTCAAAAATCATGCAAGAAGAAAGGGTTAATGGGTGGTACCTTTCCAAACTTTGCCCATGTTACATTTAATCTTGAATTTTTAATTGTTGCTGATCATGAACTTGATTTGTTTTCACTGACGATTGTATTAAAGGGATTCGGTCTCTGTTGTTCGATGTGTCTACCGAGAGCACGACTGGCATAACTTCTCAGCTACGTCATAGGAACACATGGCATACCATGTCAGCAGGAATCCAACTCATCCCAGTTAACATGCCACATCAACTTCATCATTTCCACATCAGCTCCGCATCTCACCTCCTCATTTTCTTCATCTCCATCGCACTGCCGAGGCTGCGAGAGAGAGTCCATTGCCTTAGCCAAGAGTGAGAGTGAGGGTCCATCGTGCTGTCGAGAGTGAGAAAGAAGGAGAGAGTGAGAAAGGAAGGGCTGATCAGAACCAAGGTTTTAGGCTGTGAGAACCCTAGATTTTCATAGCTATGAACTGGAAAGTGGTGGGGGGAGGATGAAGCCCCTGAATATTGTAAGTTCTTTCATTAACTTTCCGACGTCGTTCATATTTTTTGATCCATTAAGTGGAAGTTGATGTGGGATTTTGTGTTTAAATTGGATCTAGGGTTAGGATTCAGTGTTTGGGGTTTCATCTATGTTTTTTTTGTTAGGTATAGAGGGACCGAGTGAGAGAGTATTTGGGGATATCTGAGCATGTAAAGTTATTACTCGCCTCTCAGAGTCTAGTTGTTTAGAGTATTCAGGGACACTCTGATTGTGGATTTGGTGTTTGTATTTTTGTTACCTGAAACTTTAATTTGGTGTTTATATTTGTTTAGAGTATTTGTTCATGAACATTAATTTGGTGTTTGTATTTGTTTGGAGTATTTGTTCACGAATTTTAATTTGGTGTTTGTATTTATTTAGAGTTTTGTTACATATGAACTAAATGTGGTCCTGAATGTGAATAAAAAAAACAAGTGAATTGCTTGTTTTGTCACGAAGAAGCTTTTACATTTTAATAAAGTGTGTTCTTTTTTTGTGGCTTTTGAATGTGCAGGTGACAATGCAGATCTATTCACAATTAAGATTCACTACACAAATGATGATGTGAACAATGTGGACAAATACAAACTGATAAGGTTTATTGATTACTGTTGTGCACCCCAAATATCAAGATTGGAAATGTTTGAAATTGCCAAAGAATTGAAAGTGGGAAGGGATGGTATTAGCTTTTGGTGGTTTGATTATAGCATGAACAAGGATAGGTTGTCTGAAATCAAAAGTAATTCTGATGCTTTATCCATGGCATTATCTGTGGGTGTGTTTAGGGTTATGGATTTGTATGTTAAGGTCTCCACATTAGTTGAAGAGAGAAATACTAGCCTTAATGTTGATGAATCAGTGCAAGGACAGAGAGAGCATGGTTTGTTAGGAGGGAAGGAAATGGTAAATGAGAGGAGGCAACCTTACTAGAGGAAGGAACTAAAGAGGATGTCCAATCGGAGATGGGTGATGAGGTTGTGAGTGAGATGTACTGACTCGATTACAGCTTTTGATGAAGAGGGGTTGAGGATTAACAGAGATTATTGGTCTATGCATTTGGTAAAAAAAGAGAGGGAAAGAGCTGCACGAGGGGCAGAAGAAAGGGAAGGAAACAAATCAGACAGTGAGGATGCTGAAAGCAGTGATACCTCTAAAGCTTCTATTGAGTCGCGAGTCGGTTCTTCTACATATGAGGATGTCTTGAGGGTTATTAGGCTGAAATATCCTGAATTCAATAACAAGGTGGACATGAGCGACCTTGTTTTTAAAATTGGCCAAAAATTCAGAAGTTTTTCGACGAATTTAGGGAGGCAGTTAGAAATTACGGCATCAAAAACCGATATGTGATGAACTTTAGTCCTAACAACAAGAAAATGTGTAAGGCTTTTTGTAAAAGAGGGTTGCCCTTTCTACTTGTGGTGTTCACCAATGGTAATAGACAAGGAGACAGTACAGATAAAGTCAGGAATTCTTAAACATGAATGCACAAGAGATCATAGCATTAGGCATGTGAGTGCACAATGGATTGCTAAGAATTACTTGGAGCAGTTCAAGGCAAACCCCTCTTGGAAGCTTGCTGGAATCAAACAAGCAGTTAGGAGCAATGAAGAGACCGATATTAGCAAAATAATAGCATGGAGGTCTAAATGCATAGCGTTGAGGTGATATTTAATAAAAGTTTTATTCCTGCGTGCGTTGTTATATACTTGGGTATGTTATGTTTTTCATTATGATATTTTTCATTACCTCCTTGCAAGGTTAATTGATGGTGATGAGGAGAGCCAGATAAGAAAGCTTCATGATTATAGGCTTGAGTTGCTAAGGACGCATCCTGGGTCAACAATCATGTTGAAATGCATTAATCAAGGTGTCTTTGATGGGATGTACATATTTTTGGCTCCCCTTAAAGCAGGTTTCATAGCAGGATGTAGGCCTTTTATATCTGTAGATGGTTATTTTCTAAAGGGGTTATATGGAGGACAAATTCTCACAGCTGTTGGAGTGGACGCAAATGACGGTATGTACCCAATCGCTTGGGCTGTGGTGAGCATAGAGAATAGCGAGAACTGGACATGGTTTTTGGAGTTGCTTGCAGCTAATCTGGAGATCAATAATAGCCACCATTGGGTATTTATGAGCGACAAACAAAAAGTAAGCAAAACCATCTCGTCTTCTTTTAGTAATTTGTTATTGGCTTATTCATTTGAACTAATTAGTTGTTTCCTATTTGTCCTTGTTCTTTGTTTTGTTTTTTCTTCATTTCCCCCTCAACCCTTGTATGAAACTAAAAAATTTAACAACATAGGGCTTGATACCTGCAATTGAGCATTTATTTCCATATAGTGAACATAGGTTTTGTGTGCGACATATTCACACTAACTTTAAGGCCAAGTTTAGGGGAAAGGATCTAAAAGACAAGCTTTGGGCCCTGCATGAGATCTAGTTATATCCCGTAATTGACAAGGCAATGGAGGATTTGAAAGCATTGTCGCAAGGAGCTTATCAATACATGAAAAACATAGATTGCCACCATTGGAGCAGGGCATATTTTAAAACATAGCTCAAGTGTGACATTCTTCTTAATAATCTACGTGCGAGAGTTTTTAATGCTCAGATTCTCGGAAGCTAGGGTAAAGGGCATGATTACAATAAATGAAATGATAAGGACCCAATTGATGATTAGGATTCAAAAAAGGGGAGATGCCATAGTAAAATGCAAGGCATTACACTGCACTAACATAGTAAAAAAGCTAGAGAAACTGAAGAAAAAGAGTTGGTATTGCATTACACTACAACTTGGTCAGGAAGTGATAAATACCAAGTTTTAGGGCATGATGGGCAATATGTTGTTGATAAAAAAGAAAAGAGTTGTTCTTGTTGAAGATGACAGTTAACTGGGATCCCTTGTGCTCATGCAATCTTAGCCTTGTACTATGACTAAGATAAGCCCGAAAATTATGTACATGAGTGTTATAAGGTAAGTACATACCTAAAAACATATAGTCACACCTTAAATCCCATCGAAGGTAAGGATTGTTGGCCAAGAAGTGAGCAACCACCACTTACCTCCTGAAGCTGCACTGAGAAGGAGAGGTAAGAAGACCCTTCTTAGAAAGAAGGAAAATGGGGAAAATACACTAGGATACACAAAAGGAAAAACAAGCAGAAAAGGGGTGAAAATTACTTGCAAGATATGTGGTGCTCAAGGTCATAACAACAGATTTCATGTAAGCTTGTCATGTATAACTTTCACAAGCTTATGTTTTTCATACTTATCTCTAGCATATTAGGGAACTTAGTCTGTGTATGTGCAAGGGATAAAAAAAATAGATCTGCAAAAGAAACAAGGCAACCATCTGGTGAAGACAAAAGAAATGAGGTGAGAATTTATGATACCATATGCAACAACTGATTAATGTAATGAAGTGCCATATGATGTTTAATAACAATTAACTGTGATCCTTTTAATAAAGTTTCTACTGGCCACTGTTATGTGATTGAATTTTTTGTTTAAATGGTTGTCCTATTCTGCACTTCAATAAATTATCCAACTGCCCATTGAATGGGTTCTCATGGTTGTTACATTTGGATAGATTGTTTTCCTTAGGATGAAGCCAATGTTCAGCTTCAACATAATGTTTCATTTCCTGATGATTCACAAATTCCTGAAGCCAACGTGGAGCAAAATTCTACAGCTAATGTAGAGCAAAATGCTGAGCCCAACTTAGATCAAAAACTCGAGCCTGAATGTATTACACAGGACACTTGTCCTGGTGAACATGTGAGCACAATATATATATATTATACCATGTGTTAGTTTGATATTAAAGTTTCAAAACTCCAGAATGATTTTTTTTGCTATGCATGCCAAAAATAAAGAAGAGCAAACCACAGGTAGACCAACAACAACACATGTCGCTAGATCTGGGAAATTGCTTACATGAGGCTGTAAAAAGAGATTAGCTGCAAACACAAATAGTGAAAAACTGTCTACCTAGCCAACACAAGTGAAGCCTTCAACAACTATGCCTTCAACTAAGAAGTTGGGTAAGAAGGTTTCCCAATCAAAGCACCCCCATTGAAATTAAGGGCCTGTATAGCCAGGTCTTTAAATCAATCTGCACTGGATGTTGAAGGGAACTCTAATGAAGCCGAAGACAGGAGCAAAGATGAAACTAGCAAAAAAAAGATGAAAAGTATGGTTGCCACCATGGTCCTCATCAAGTGAATATGGTAGAAATTAATGAAGCTTGTGATTGTGCTTGTGCTGGTTTTGGTGACTTTTTGGAAGTTTGCAAATTTTAACAGTTTTTGTTTTGTTGGCAAAAAAATTCTTAACAGTTTGGGTTACTTAGAAATGTGTAAATGGAGACTTCACTATAATTATAACTCCTCTGTCAATGCTTGTTCTTATGGCTGACGGAACTTAATATTTTGTAAGGCACCACTGCCTCTTTTGTAAATGAGCTGCAACAAAAAAAATTTTTAGATGAAATTTTATTGATATACTGTGCATTTTCTGTTGCAGTATGATGTGTTATGAATTTTCAGATGCAATATGTGTTCTGCATGACACTCAATATGAATTGTTTATGTATTTCAATACCAAATTTTTTATGTTTTACACTAATTAGGGTTCTTCTCAATTTACCAGGTTGCATTGATATATGAAGACAAAAATGAATCAAAATTATGGTTCTTCTCAATTTACAATGTTACATTGAGATATGAAGACAAAAACGAATCAAAATTAGGGTTCTTCTCAATTTACAACATTCAACATCATTTGCAAGGTTACATCATCCAACAAAATATGCAGAACAAATCGAATCAAAGTTTGCTAAAAATTTAGATAAAATAACAGGTTACATCAGTCAACATATTCCCTTCCTGGAAGTTAAACCCTAAAAATTCAAATTTACAAGCCTACTGAACAACAAATCAAAAACTGAAGACGCCTTCATTTTTAAATCGTGTGATGAAAATCTAGGGTTCTCACAGCCTAAAACCTTGGTTCTGATCAGCCCTGCCTTTCTCGCTCTCTCTTTCTTTCTCACTCTCGATAGCGCGATGGACCCTCACTCTCACTCTTAGCTCGGGCGATGGACTCTCTCTCACAGCCTCGGCAGGGCGATGGAGACAAAGAAGATGAGGAGATGAGATGCGGAGATGATGTGGAAATGATGAAGCTGATGTGGCATGTTAACTGGGATGAGTTGGATTTCTGCTAACATGGTATGCCATGTGTCCCTATGACGTGGAGAAAGTTATGCCAGCTGTACTCTCCGGTAGACATGTCAGCAACAAGAGACTGGAATCCCTTCGATACCCTGCCAGTGAAAACAAATCGAAGTTCAGCATCCAAAAAGTAACAAATTAAAATTCAGTATCTGAAATGTAACTTGGGCAAAGTTGGCTACCCACCCAAAAAATTAACCCTGCAGTGTTAAAAAAACACACACACACACACATTTATTTTTTTTGCTATTTTTTTAAAATATTGTTTTTATATTTTATTTATCTAAATACGCATATTAGGGCTTATTTATCAATATGCGCATGCACACATGGGCCTATAAAAAGTGCAACATGTTTATATAAATTGAAAGGATATAAGTGTATAACATAATAAGCCCCTTAATTAGATCATCAACATAATACTCCAAAACACCTTCTTGCATGGAGAGGAGGAACTCGATGACCATCGATTGCTTAGGTGGCCAACTCTCATCGCCTCAGGATCCTCACTCCCTTCTTTTGTGATGGTCATTGATGCTCCATTAAAAAAACTTGTCCCTCTTCCTCATATGTCCTTCAATACCTAGTCACCTCATCACGGGAAAGAAAGTCGGGCGTTGTTGGAAGCCCTTTGTCTTTGGAAAGTCTCACTAAGAATGTCCTTGAACTCCTCTCCGTCCTCCAAAGGGTTCTCATTAGCTTCATTGTATGTTGTGTGTTGCTTGGTTAGAGATAGGGAGGACGTTAAAGCTAGTATGAAATAGGGAAGTGAACAGAGGAAATAAGGGTGAAGAAGGAGAGCAGGAGAGAAGATGAAGAGGGCGTTGTGAAGCAAAGGAGAAGGGGAAATAGAGTAATCATGCTCCAAATGCCTCTGAGTTCATTGTAACAGAATTTTCCACCCATTATAAGAACCATCTGACACAATAAAACAAACATCTCATGTGCTATAATACTCTACCCAATCATCACCCCACAACCTAGCAGATAAGATTGCCTAATTACAATGTTTATACTCTAATATGACTTTACCAACTCATCATTTGACTTTTTAAGCACATCAAGTAAAAATCATTAAACTTAGATGAAGTTGTTAGATAATCTTGTCACATTGAGTATGTCAGTTATGTTAGCCTGTATGTACGAGAAAGTGTGTTTGAATTAGTCAAAGTAGGAGTCAGATAGTGATCCACTTTTATTGGATTAGTGGTGTAAGTTGTAAGGAGTGTTTTCTCTCCTATATGTACTGTGAGTTTGTTATAATAGAGATAATCAGTTCTCATAAAGCGTTGAGTGTTTAAAAGGAAATCTTTTCCCGGTCTATAACATAGCATAAAAGTTTGTTTGATTTACATTTGGTCTCAGAGCCTTGCGTATGTCGAAGATAATGCCGCGAAGCAGCAACACCGCCAGCAGTGATGACGAGGTTACCATGATAACGCTGACGAGGGAGAGCTCTGGTGTCTCTCTCCATTATCCGATGCTATCCAAGACAAAACTATTCAGTGTGGAGGATAAAGATGCGTGGGTACCTACAAGCACAAGACATATGGGACGCCATCCAGTTGGGGACTGATGTGGATACAAAGAAGGACAAGATGGCGCTCACTGCCATCTATGAAGCTATTCCAGAGGAGAATCTTCTTCTTATAGCGGAGAAGGAGATGGTCAAGGAGTCTTGGAGACTCTCAAGATGAAGTACGAGGGTGCTGATCAAGTGAAGCAGGCGAAGCTCCAAACTGTAAAGAGTGAGTTTGAGATTCTCCACATGAAAGAAGCGGAGACGATTAATGACTTTGTTGGGAGGCTGACAGCTATAGTCAGTATGTCCACCGGCCTTGGAGGAAAGATCGAAGAAAGCATTGTCGTTAAGAAGTTCTTGCGTGCTGTCCCCAATAAATTCCTACCCATTGTAAAGTCAATCGAGCAATTTGCCAACTTGACGATGATGAAAGTGGAGGAGGCAATTGGTCACCTCAAGACCTATGAAGAGAGAATTCATGGTGTTGGTGGCGATGAGGATGAACAACTTCTACTCACGAAGACAGACTGGAAGGCACGCGGGAAAGACTCTAGTGATGGCTCATCATCAAATATGTCCAAGGAACACACCAAAGGTGCCAGAAGCGTGCGCGGGTGTGAGCGCGGCCATGACACTGGTAAAGGAGAGGAGTATAATGACGAAGAGCATGTTGAGGAGAAGAAAAGGCTTGACAAGATGAAGATCAAGTGCTTCAATTGCGATGTCAGCGGACACTACCCAAGCAAAGCTGTCATAGTGGCGAGGCGTCAAGATTAGGTGCATCTTACACAGGCTCAAAATGATGAGCCCACGTTGTTGATGGCGAAGATTTGCAAGCTTACGAAGCCCAGTAACATCATGCTCAACGAGATTGACGCATAAGTACACCTTGACCGTGCAGAACAGCACCATGATGACGCATGGTATTTGGACACCGGGGTGAGCAACCACATGTCTGGGTGCAAGGCAAGCTTTATAGAGTTGGATTCTAACATAAAGGGCTCGGTGATGTTTAGAGATGACTTTGTCGTCGATATTTGTCGGCGCAGAATGGTGTTGTTCATGTGTCACAATGGCGAGCACCAAGTATTAATGGATGTCTACTATATTCCAAGGCTTCGCAATAACATAGTAAGTCAGCTAAATGGTTGCCGGATGCTTATCAAGGATGGTACACTGTTGATCTGTGACCAATAGTGACCGCTGTTGGCCAAGGTGAGAAGAACAAAGAATCGCTTGTATGTGCTTAATCTGGTTTTGGTACGACCTGTGTGTTTAGCAACTAGATGCAATGAAGATACATGGCGATGGCACACGCGCTATGGGCATTTGAATTTTCAAGCTCTCCGTAAGCTGGAGCAACATGGCATGGTTCGTGGGCTACCACAAATTAATCCAGTGGATCAAATTTGTGATGGTTGCCTTGTCGGCAAGCAAAAGCGAGCTCCGTTCCCACAGAAGGTGAACTATCGCATAGAGAACGTGATGGACCTGGTACATGGCGACTTATGTGGGCCCATCATGCCAGCCACACCAAGAGGTAAGAAGTATTTCCTGCTCTTGGTGGATGATCTCAGCCGTTACATGTGGGTGACACTACTAGAGTCTAAAGACAAGACAACGTTGGCTATCAAACAGTTCCATACGAGAATTGAGCTAGAAGCTGGGCGCAAGTTGAAGGCCCTCCGTACTGATTGCAGAGGCGAGTTCACGTCTACGGAGTTTGGTGAGTCTCTGCGGACCCGGGGCCTCAAGCACTATCTCACAGGGCCATACTCGCCGCAGCAGAATGGTGTCGTCGAGTAGCGAAATCAAACGGTAGTTGTAATGGCCAGGAGCCTGCTTAAATCCAAGGGGATGCCAGGAAAGTTTTGGGGCGAGGCTGTCACGACGACGGTATTTATCCTCAACCAAGCACCAACCCACAACATTGACTGCAAGACGCCTTTCGAGGTATGGTACGGGAAATGTCCGAATGTACACTACTTCCGTACATTTGGATACATTGGACATGTGAAGATAACGAAGCTAAACCTGAAGAAATTGGATAACAAGAGCATGCCCATGGTGCTCATTAGCTACGAGCCCGGCTCTAAGGCGTATCAAATTTATGATCAGGTCAGCAGAAGGGTATATGTGACCCGTGACGTTGTGTTCGATGAGGAGGCAAAATGGTAGTGGGATACATCAGGGGGTGATGAAGAACTGACTACTCATGGTGAGATATTCATAGTAGAGTATACTTCCCATTCTATCGCACGTGGTAGTCATGATGACATGCCAACACATGGGAGTGACGAAGCGTCGGTATCTGATACTCCACCGATGGCGAAGCCAGCTGCACTAAGTGGTGTTGAATTTGTAACTCCACCAAGCGACGTTTCACCTACATCAGATAGTGCATTGCCGTGGCACCGCACGTTGGTGAACATTTACGAGAACACATCTGAGGTTAAGCACGAGTACGATGGCTTGTGTCTCATGGTGTCTGAAGAACCTAGGAGTTTTGCAGAAGCAGAAAAACACAAGTGCTGGCGACAAGTAATGCAAGACAAAATAAAATCCATCGAGGAAAATGAGACTTGGCATCTCACCAATCTGCCGAGTGGATATCGACCTATAGGCCTAAAATGGATTTACAAAATTAAGAAGGACTCGCATGGTGCTGTGGTGAAGCACAAGGCACAGCTTGTCGCAAAAGGGTACATACAACGACAAGGTGTGGATTTTGAGGAAGTATTTGCTCGGTTGCTCGTCTGGAAACTTTGCGACTGCTCGTAGCATTGGCCGCTCATGAAGGTTGGGAATTGCATCACATGGATGAGAACAATAATCAAAAAGCATTGAAACTCAACAGAGCGCTCTATAGCCTACATCAAGCTCCTAGAGCATGGAACTTGAATCTTGACAGTAGTTTCATGTCACTTGGGTTTGAGAAGAGTCCATCGGAGTATGTTGTGTACAAAAGAGGTATTGATTCATCTAGTTTACTTGTGGGTATTTACGTCGATGATCTTATTATCACAGGATCACATCCGCAAGAAATCAATAAATTGAAGGAGGTGATGAAGAAATTATTCAACATGAGCGACCTAGGTTTGTTGAGCTATTACCTGGGCATAGAGGTGCAGCAGACTGACGATGGTATCACCTTGAATCAGTCGACCTATGCATTGAAGATTTTGGAGAAGTGTGGCATAGTTGGCTGCAATCCATACCAAGTTCCTATGGAATCAAAGCTCAAGTTAAGCAAAGTAAGTACCAGTCCTTCAACGGATGCCATGTTCTATAAATGTGTCATGGGAAGCCTGAGATACCTGGTATGTACACTCCCGGACATTGCTTACTCTGTGGGACACGTGAATCATTTTATGGAGGCTCCAACCACTGAGCACCTAGCAGCCGTGAAACACATTCTGTGGTACATATGTGGTACTCGAAATATGGGCTGCTACTATGAAAGGAGGAGTGAAGAAGAACCACACTTGATCGGGTATAGTGACAGCAGCGATAAAGCAGGAGATGTCAATGACCGCAAAAACACAATAGGTGTGTTGTATCTACTCAGGAGGAGTCCTATCAGTTGGCAATCGTAGAAGTAAAAGGTAGTGGCACTGTCAACCTGTGAGGCAGAGTACATTACTGCCACAACTGCAGCATGCCAAGGAATTTGGCTAGGACGTCTACTCGGTGAGTTGTTGAAGTAGGAGCCCAGCAGTGTCACACTCAAAATGGACAATAAGTTAGCGATATCCTTATGTAAAAACCCTGTTTTCCATGACCGAAGTAAACACATTGATTCCAACTATCATTTCATTAGGGAGTACGTTAAAGGAGGCAAGATTGCAGTCGAGTATATCAGCTCGGATGATCAACTTGCTGACATTCTAACAAAATCACTCGGGTATGTCAAGTTCCTGGAGATGAGTAAGAAGATTGGGCTGTTGGAAGTCAAGCAAATTCAACAAGATTAGGGAGTGATTGTTAGATAATCTTATCACATTGAGTATGTTAGTTATGTTAGCCTGTATGTAGGAGGAAGTGTGTTTGAATTATCAAAGTAGGAGTCAGTTAGTGATCCACTTTTATTGGATTAGTGGCGTAAGTTGTAAGGAGTGTTTTCTCTCTGATATGTACTTTGAGTTTGTTATAACAGAGATATCAGTTCTCATAAAGCGTTGTGTGTTCAAAAGAAAATCTCTTCCCAGTCTATTATATAGTATAAAAGTTTGTTTGATTTACAGAAGTCACTCCTTGGTGTGTACTTCTCTGCATTGTTGTCATTGCACATGTGCTAGTAGCAATTGATGGTGACTCGCCTGTACCCAAAACACTATAGTACATCTTGCTGGCTATCATTCTCATGATCACTTTGTAAGTAAGGGTAAAGAACTTTGTCTTGAGCTAGCCAGGTAAAAGCCGAGGCCAAAGTACTGACGGAGGAAGGCTTTGACAAGGAAGATTACCCTATAGAAGCTAAGGTGGAAGGAGGAGAGAAGCCGGTGGGTGGACAGGAATTCCATGGTGGTGACGCAGTGAAGATTGAGCCGGTGAGTGCTGTAAGCGGGCATGGACATTATATGGTAGCTGTAGCCCATGTACTTGCTAGAAAGGGAATAGGTGCAGTTGGCGAAGGTGATGTCATTGATAGTGAAGCACTTGTCGGCACCGAAAGAGGAGGAGATGAGTGAAGCATGGCTAGAGCCAAAGCATAGAAGCATGGCTAGGTTTGTGAAATGAGCCTATGGACATATGTGCATATTGGTAAATGAACTCCAACATATGTATTCTAGTAAATAAAATTTAAAAATGAAATATTTTTAAAAATAGCCTTTCTCTTTGAACCAGCTCATTAATTGCTCTTCATCACTACTCTATCATGTTTCGATGTAGTGAGTGTGGATTTTGTGAGAAGATTAGCTAACCAATGTGCCCATGCTTTGGCTTAAGCCGTTGGATCATGATCTGATCGGATGAAGTATCTCTGCCCCTCTATCGTTCATGTTGTCTACTTTGCAAGCTAATATCAATGGAATCTTTCAGTTTTTCAAAAAAGAAAAAAGTTAATTGGAATCTTTCTCTTTTTCAAAAAAAAAAAAATGTTAATTGGTATTGACTATGTAAATACCATGACCAAAGAGGGTGGGCCATCTTGAACTTAATTAACTTCAACAACTAACATAATTAACTTGTTAGTTGTGTCTGGACCCATTAGTACTAGTCTCTCTCTGGAAATTAAATTTAGGCTAAATAACTTAAATGGTCTCTTACCTTTCGTGTGTTCCTATTTTGGTCACTCAGTTTAAAAAAGTTACGATTTAATCATTTTTTTAATTTTTGTTACAATTTGGCCACCTGAACATATGCCATTAATGGCGATCACATGTGACATATGCTAACTCAGATGCTAACTTTGAGAAAATTGTGTCCCGTAGTATGCCACATGTGATCACTATTAACGATATATGCTTGGGTGACCAAATTGTAATAAAAACTAAAAGCAAAGGATCAAATCATAACTTTTTTAAAGTTGGATGGCCGAAATTGTAACACAAAAATAATTAGGGGACATTTAAATTGTTTACTTTTAATTTAATTACTACTAAAGAGGATACTTTTTAACCTCTATGACACACATTGCAAAAAAAGAAAAAAAGAAAAAAAAAAGGTTTTCTTTGTCAGGGATTTTAAGCTATCTCACAATTTTTTGGGAATCTTATTATGTGATAAGCATTGGCTTAATAGTTATGCTCCAGAACATAGATGGCATGAGCTCCCACACCCTATGAGCAATATTTAGGAGATCCTCACCAACCCTCCATATCCCACTGCCTTTGTAAGTGAGGATTTGCGTTTCAACTCCCCACATCCTTTTAGCATGTTTTGCAATTACAAGATCTAGTGTCATGAAGCCAACATAGTTTTTTACCACTTTCGTGACATGGTAGATTAAGATGTTTGTTGACCTCGCTTATGTGCTACGGTCCTTATCTCTATAAAATCAACATTTTTAATTAACTTATCTAGGATAACAAAATTTTTACTTCAGACAACTTAGCAAATGAAGACCATAACAAACTGTCAATTGCAATATATGCTTAGTTTGCTACACAATAGTAGAGGAATCCATCAATCACCTTTTCTTCACATGGCCATTAATTAACTAAATATGGAATAATTTGAAAAACTAGTATGCCCTACAAAGCCAATTTTAGTTATTGTTTAATAATAAAATAGTTTTATTTCATTGCATGCATAATTATGGGTATTGTATTATTCATGTTTGATGATATATTATTATGGGCTTGCATTGTATAGATTTCAAATTAATGATAGAGATCATTAAAGTGAGACATGATTATCTATGTTCCTTGCAAACCCAAAAATAGTTCACAACTTATGAGATAAAAATATGATTTTTGTATTCATTATTGGTTGTCACATGTTAGTACTACTATGTGTGATAGAGTGGTATGTCTCAACCCACTAGAGTGGAGACTCTTAGTAACATTGTGGATATTTGTAGTTGACAAATATTGAACTGGACCATACGTAACTCTTAGACCAAACACTCGTCATAGAACAAAAAGAGTTATTCGTTACAGAAAAGTCCTTATTACTTGAGGATGTTATTAAATCTTATGTATAAATTATATGATTTTGATAGTGTCAACCGGTAATGCTAATTACAGGCTATATACGGACATGTTGGGTTATATAATAAATACATGAAGGTTTGTAGTCATCCAAGATGGGATCTATCACTCCTATTGTAGGAGAGAATATTCTAGATTGTGTTTCTTATGTGTTGGATAAAAATCCGGCCAGTTATTTTTTTGAAAGTATTTTATTATATATAATATATATATACATATATTTTTATATATTTTTCCTTAAATTGTTTTATGTCCAATAGTGAAAAGAAACACACATATAAGTGGAGATCGACAGTGTCATTGGTGGTCTAATTATCCCACTTATATGGAATATTTATTGATAGAGGGACTAATATGTAAAAATATTATATTGGGGTCTCACATATGAATATCTCTAATCTTTGGATTAAATTGCAATTTGTTAATGGACATGATTGTGATTATAAAATTAGTATGGACTAATTTGCTAAAGATGTAGTGATCCCAAACGGGTCCACGCTACATGTTCTAACCTTATCCGAATATATTTACTCCCTATAAATATGTGATATGAGATTAGGGTTTCTTGATGAATTAATTTTTGATTAGTGATTGCCATCAAAAGACGCTACTGCAAAAAAACCCTAATATTCACAATAGTTGCTTGGAGCAATAGAAGCCATCACTTCTTCCCGGATCGAGTCCGAAAAGTTCGAGAACATCGCGTGCGTGCGCTGGAGGATTTTTGAGCTTGTGAAATCTCCGTGAGCAGTAACTCCCGATCTTTCACATATATTCATGTGTTCATGTGATCGATCCTTGATAATTAATCAATTGTTGATTAAATATCAATTAATTGTAATTGATAGTCCTAATTTGATTAGAACGATTTTTCTAACCCTAATTTGATTAGATCGATTTTTACTAACATAATTTTGGCTCAATATTTGGTGCTTTCCAATTCCGCAACACTCTTGTTGAGTTATGAGATTAATATTGATGCAATCTCAGGACCCATAGTTGCAATGTTAGGGAGCTTAAGGCTATTTCACATTTACTATCCATTATTGCATTAGGTTTGATTCCTTTTCATCCTTTAAAGTTGTGTCACTTTTATGGTCTTTTTTGGGGTGACATTTGCAATGATAGTAGTCTCGTGCATTTGCAGTGATAGTAGTCTTGTGTTGTGAAAGGAAGTAGCCGCACATCACATGACCAATAAAAATAGCTACCAAAATAGGACTTGCAAATCACACTCACAAGTCACACCAAAAGGCTCTATTAAGGTTGTCACTATACCATCACCAACGGTCCTGATTTGTTGTTGTGCATCAGCCGCGATTTCTAAAGGACATGTACATGAATGGCATTTTATGAGGGTAAGTTTCACTGATGGTCATAAATGTTTCATTATTATAACGCTATGGCTACAAATATTTTTTTTGTAATGTTGTGGCCACAAAACTATTCTCCAGTTGCACTGATGGCCACATTGGCATGTTTGGGGGCTATTTCCGGCGAAGTTGATGATGTGGCCACAAAACACATGATCCACATAGGAAGTCTTTGTGACCACAATGTTATATTGATCAAACATTTGTAGCCACAACGTTACCAAAAAAAAAAACATTTGTGGCCATCAGTGCGACCGTTGAATAGTTTTGTGCCCACAACTTTATAAAAAAAACAAATGTGGCCACAACGTTATAATGATGAAACATTTGTGGCCACCAGTGAAACTTACCCCATTTTATGACCAAGACATGCTATACGGTATTGAACTATTTCCATGTGAATTGCATTCAGACATCGCCAGTAATATTTTAAAATTAATTGGGAAACCATTTACTTATAAATAAAATTACAAGACTTTCTAAATTTGTTTTAACTGAAAATAAAAAAAATTCTCAAACTCTTTGAAAACGTTGATTAAAAAAATTATTTTATACTTGCATTTCACTACTCTTTTATCCAGGTTACGGTAAACATTACCCAAACACATATATCTATAACTTAAAATATATTTTTTATTTTCATTAACATACTTATATTCCTCATTTACAAAAACATTATAATGAGTTCAAAATTTTCACTTTTGTTATTATAAGACTTTATTTTACTTTTTATTAAAATATTTAACGAACACCAACCACTTCTTAATGTATTGGCAGGGGTTCCTTGCGTAAAGTATTTGTATCCTTACTAATGAGATATCTTCAAATATTTAGCTCATATCAGGTATAGGCACAAGTGTGTTAAGCTATTAACACCATGTCTGTACATGTCCCCAACATGGTTTATCCATAATTCATAAAAAAAAAACAAACAACTATATAAAAATAAATAAAATGTTATATGAAACAGTGACACCACATCAAATAATATCCTTTTCCAATTATAAATCACCACATCATACTAAATAGGTTTTTTAAATGATGTGGATGCCAATGTGGCATTTATGTCATCATCCACGTTATTTTTTTTATAAACTTTTAAATCCAAACTGTATAAATCTTTAAAATTTTAAAATTATAAAACATTATAAAACCATACCTAAAACCCTACAATTTTAAACCCAAGTACTACAAAACCTATACCCAAAATTCTAAACAATAAATCCTAGGCCTAAACCATAAACCCTAAACCCTAAATTCTAAGCCTGAAACCCAAAGGGGTTTGAGGTTTACAATTTTGGGTTCACGAGGGGGTTTCGGTTTAATGTTAGAAGTTTAGATAATAAAAAAATTATTTTTTTTTTAAAAGAGAGATAAAATTATGATATGGTAATTTATGATTTTAGTGGATAAAATTCTACGTGGTATCTCCATTTTGTTAAATCCTAATGCATAAAAATAATAGTAAATATTAATCTTCATGATAAAAAAATAAGAGAGCGAAAGAGAGAGAAAGAAAATAGGTTGGATAGGCTCAGGGGAAGAGTTATTATCAATGTTTTTAGACCCCGGACCGGACCGGCCGGTCGGACCGGGTTGACCCGGACCCGGGCTTCAAACCGGTCTGGTCCTATATATAAACCCGGATTTTATTAAAACCGGGATTGAACCGGTAACCCGGCCGATCGAACCGGTGACCCGGTGACCCGGCCGGGTCACCAACCCGGGTTTGCATAATTTTTTATTTTTTTTTAATTTTTTTATTCTATGTTATAATATATTAATATTTTGGGGGTTAAAATGTAAAAATGTAAACAAAGGGTATTCAATTATGAATTATTTAATTGTTTATAATTGTGGATTATTTAGTTGTTTATTTCATGTTTATAATTTAATTTATGGAGTTTTGAACAAGTTTATATTTGATGTATTTGAATTTATGAAGATTAAATACTTTTATGCTTCTTTTTTATGGATTTCTTAGTTGAATATTTTTTATATTTTTCAATTGATTTTGTATTAGTTTATTTTTATATTATTTAGTGTATAAGTGTATTTCACATTTTGAATGCGGTGTACTTCAATATATTTATTTATGTAAAATACTTGCTTAAAATCTTAAAGTTTTAAAAGTTATGTTTTTATTTTTTTAATTTTTTTATTCTTCAATATTTTATTTTTTTTAATCACATATAACTAAAATTTAAATTATTTTTAATAATAATTGTTGACCCCCGTTGAACCCCTTACCCCTATTTTTTTTTTGTGTCGATGCCCAGTTCAGGTCTGAGAACCTACTATTTTCTAGTAAATATTTTTATGTTTCTCAATTAATTTTGTATTAGTTTATTCTTATGTTATTTGGTGTATTTCACATTTTTTAATGTGGTGTATTTCAATATTTATTTATGTAAAATACTTACTTAAAATTTTAAAAGTCATGTTTTTATTTTTTTATTCTTCAATATTTGATTTATTAATTATATATAACTAAAAATTATATTATTTTTAATAAAAATTATTGACCCCGGTTCAACCCCGGTTGAACCCCTCGACCCCTGACCCCTACCCTTCTCCGGGTCGATACCCGGTCCGGGTCTGAAAACCCTGGTTATTATACTAGTTATTTTGGCAAGGAGGAGAGACAGGTGAATGTTGATCCATCAGGCCCTGTGGACTTGCGTAGATTCAAAGCTTACTCATTTCCCTAAAAAAACGTGTGCTTATAACAAACACAAACACATATCCCCTACCCCTTAATCATATCATAATTTAAGTGTGCGTTTGGATGCCCTCAATCATTAATCATTGATTACATATTCCCTTCCATTTGTTTGGATGTTATTTTATGTAGATGATCATTGAGGGTTGGTGGAATTCATTACCTCCACCAAAGGAATAAGTTATTCCCCCCACATTGAGGGGAATACCCATTACTAATAGTTGAATTTATGTTTAAATAAAAATTTTACTTATATATCCCAACTTAAGACCTAACCATCTTTAATTAACTTAATTAATAAAATAATTAATTAACTCAATTAATTAAGTTACTTAATTAATTCAGTTAATAAAATAATTGATTAAATTAATTAATAAAATAGTTAATTAATTTAATTAACTTAATTAAGATAATAAAATAATTAATTGTATTAACTTGATTAATTAAATAATTAATTAAGTTAATAAAATAATTAATTAACTGAATTAATAAAATAGTTAATTAACTTAATTATTTAAGTTAATTAAATAATTAATTGTATTAATAAAATAATTAATTAACTTAATTAATTCTTAATGTCATTAAACATATATACATAATTGTTTTTTAAAAGGGTATAAAAGTAATTGTTTCACATATTCTCCACTTGCTTTTTACATTCTCAATGCATAACCCTCAACCAAACACAGTTTTTATTCCTATCCCCTCCCCATTACCCCTATTCCCATTTTTCCTCTTCATTATCCCCTCCCCATTACCTCTATTCCCATTCCTCTCTTCATTACCCCCATTCTTATCCCAATTCCTATTCTGTCATCCAAACGCACCCTAAGTTTCAAAGTAAAGAAGTTAGACATGACACATTTGATCTAATGATATTTGATCTCGAATAGAGTATGTGCTCAATATTTCTTTACTACTGCAAAATCGAATAACATGACTTTCACTAAGCTTAGGCCAATGAAAAAAAAAACAAAACAAAATAGACTCCAAAATGGCACTTTCAATATTATTACAAAAGCCTGCCTTGTTTCCTAGAAGCCTTCTCCCTTTTGAGGTCTTCTCATACTCTATATTAGACCATGAAACGGACCTCAAAGTCTTCAAAACAATAATAAAAAAAAAATCTAGTGTTCAAGATTTGGTGACTAAGCTTAAGAGATGGCAGCAGAGATCCCTCTGCTTACTCCTTATAAGATGGGCAAGTTTCATCTCTCACATAGGTTCATTACTCATCTCATCAAACTTATTATTCACCCAACTGATGATGCTTTGTTTTGAGTTCTATCTATTTCTGACTTTCTGTCTAATTCATTCCGACAACAATGAGGACTTATTACAAACTTGGTAGTGCTCTACAAAACTGCTCTATCTAATTCATTATGATAACAACTTAGTATCTACATTATTTAATTAATCTTGTCACATTTATTTATTTAATTGGATATAATGACGACATAATTAACATATGTTTCACTTATTTCAGAGTAGTTTTGGCTCCATTGACAAGATCAAGATCTTATGGCAATGTTCCTCAATTCCATCCATTTTGTACTACTCTCAAAGGACTTCCAAAGGAGGCCTTCTAATTGCTGAAGCTACTGGAGTTTCTAATACTGCTCAAGGGTACTTAATTCATTTAATCAACTTTTAAATCCTTTTAATTTTCCATCTTAATCATAAACAAAATGCTTGCTCTTAATCTGAATTGCAGATACCCAGAAACTCCTGGAATTTGGACTAAAGAACAAGTGGAAGCATGGAAACCAATTGTGAAGGCTGTGCATGATAAGGGTGGTGTGTTTTTCTGTCAGTTGTGGCATGTAGGAAGACTCTTAAACTATGGTAAAGTTCAATCATTCACTCATGGAAACATTTATGTGTTTACACTAACAATCTTTGAAATTTTTGTCAAAATAGGTTACCAGCCCAATGGACAAGCTCCGATCTCCAGTACTAACAGGCCAATACTGGCTCAAACACATCCTGATGGTAAGGTTGAAGAGTACTCTCCACCCCGACGCCTAAGAACCAATGAGATCCCTCAAATTGTCATTGATTTCAGATTGGCTGCAAGGAATGCTATTGAAGCTGGTAAGTTCTTTTCATAATAAATACAAGTTCAAACTACAAGCCAATCACATTACCAATCTTTGTTGTTTTTGAAATGCAGGCTTTGATGGAATTGAAATCCATGGTGCTCATGGCTACTTGTGGGAACAATTCATGAAAGAAAGCACTAATGACAGAAACGATGAATATGGGGGAAGCTTGGAGAACTGATGCCGCTTCACTATTGAAGTGATTGAAGCAATTGCAAATGAGATTGGTTCTGATAGAGTAGGCATTAAACTCTTTCCATTTGCACATTTCATGGAAACCTGGGATTCAAACCCAGAAGCTCTCTGGGGCTACATGGTTAATGCACTGATCAAGTTCGGCATTCTCTGCTGCCTTATGGTCGAGCCAAGGATGGCAATTATAGATGGTAGGCAACAGATTCCACACCGTCTTCTTAACATGAGGAAGACATTTAAAGGAACATTTATAGCTGCTGGAGGATATGATCGAGATGAAGGTAACAAGGTCATTGCTGAAGGTTATACCGATCTCATCGCCTATGCATGGTCGCTTGTTCTTGGCATATCCTGATTTACTGAAGATATTTGAGTTGGACGCACCATTGAGCATGTACAATAGTTCCATCTTCTACACTGTGAAGAAACTGATGTACTATATGTAATTGATCAACAAGAGAGTGGATTGGAAAGCAAAAATACACTTCCTTTGGTTTCATTCAAGCTGATACATGCTCTAATTTGAATTTTAAAATACTTGTTGAAAAGATGAGAAGAAGATAAGGATTGTTAAATAGAATGACCTGGTCTCTAGGTAGAGCTATTCTTTAGGCTTTAGAATAGCACACTACTTCTAGTTCATGCACATGATCTCCAGCACTTCTTCTATTTGTGTTATTGTAACTGATTGCCTGTAACTGAAATCACCAATATATATAGCTATGCTACTGCCCAATGATTAATAAGGAGCCTTTCAATACTTTATTCTTCTTCTTGTGTCTTCCTTACATGGTATCAGAGACCTAGAACTCCACCAGAGATGTCGATCCATTCCACAACCACTTCCTACCACACATCTTCTAGTGCTGGGCTCTTACCTACACTCGATTTCCCACCTTCTTTTGGTCATCTAATAAATATCAAACTGACCCGTGACAATTACCTCCTCTGGAAGGCACAAATCCTTCCTTATCTTCGCAGCCAACAACTCTTGGGATTTGCAGATGGTACAATTTCAGCACCGGCAAAGATGATTACCCAAGGCACCGACAGTGGCGCAACTCTTGTGGCAAACCCCGAGTACCAGCAATGGGTTCTCCAAGATCAACTAGTTCTCAGCGTACTCCTAGTGACGTTGTCTGAGGAAATCCTCTCTCAAGTACTCTTCTAGACCACTTCTCATGAGGTTTGGGTCTCACTTGAGCACTCCTTCTCTTCTCGCTCAAGAGCCCGCATCATGCAATTAAAGATTCAGTTGTCTACCATGCAAAAGAAAGAGAGCTCAGTGTCAGATTATTTCCACAAGGTGAAACACCTTGCGACACTCTAGTGGCCATTAACAAACAAAAATTTTTCAAGCTCATAAATCAAGAGCTGCAGGATCAAATTCAGATTTCATTTCAATATACACTCAGGACCCTGTCGTCGGGTATACAGATTTCCCGTTTCTCGACGGGCCTTCTCCTTAAGTTCCTGAAGATTTTGCCTGCCTTCAAGATTTATTCTTGTATCAGTAAAAGAAGAAAGCCACATTATAGATTGAAGATACAAAATTCTCATGTACCCATATTTGAATTGACTGCAATAAAATTGCTTTAGCTCACCAATACAATGCGTGCGATCGATCCTATGCTCTCATCATCAATTAAACAAAACTAAACAAGATCAATCAAATAGAGGAAATTACAAGATTATTAGTTCCTGTGCTTAAGCAGAACACCAAACCAAAAGAAAGAAAATGTTCAGTGAGTAATTAGCTATATCATTTGAAAATCAGAATGACAGAACCCGAGAAAATTTTTGAAGTCTAATCATAGTGCCAAAACACTTGGTGCAGGAAAGGCAGAAAGGAAGCCCATCTCGGTAGAGTACTAGAATCAGGCCTAATCATTGTTGGAAAATCTCCGTAATTGAATTGGAGTTAGCAATTACTATTCGTTGATATTTAATCAGCAATTGATTAATTATCAAGGATCCATCATATAGAAATTTGAATATATATGTAAAATTAGGGTTATCTCACTGAGATTTCACAAGTGTCATCTCACAAAAGTTTCATAAGTGCAAAATCCTCCAATCCTCCAACGCAATTAATGATATGGAACCAAAGACTATCAATTCTTGTGATCATACAGAACATGAAATAGAAAAGAAAATGTTGATTAAGTTAGCTACCTAATGACATGGATAAGACTCAAACATTGGGCCATCCTTATCATTTGAAAAATAAGAATGACGGAACCCCAGAATAAGATCTAAAACTCGTAATTTTACCAAAACGTTTTGTTGCTGGAAAGATAGAAAATAAGCCCATCTCAGCAATAGGACTAGAATCATGTCTAATTTTTGTCGGAAAATCTTCCTTATTAAAATTGAGTTATCAATTATGATTGATTGATTTTTAATCAATAATTAATTAATTATTAAGGATCAAGCTTATAAACTGACATCAAACATATGAGTTAGATCAGAGTTACAACATAATTTCACAAGTCCAAAATCCTCCAACATTTACCCACCATTCATTAATTAAAATGCAATAATTTTGGCTCATTATTTGGTGCCACCCAATTCTACAAAGTAATCTTGTTGAGTTACGCGAGATTATTAGGCTCATTTGCTCTGACGTATTATCAAAAAGTGATCATTTTTAGTAGAAGCTGCTTTCCCGGAAAAAGTGTTTCCTATAGCAAGTAAAGCTAGTGACTTTTTCAGATTTTTGTATTTATGATATTTTCTAGAAAGAAAATGTTTGAAAAAGTTGAAAAAATTGCTTTTCTCATAAGCTATTCATGTAAAATGTTTGAAAAACATTTTTCGTAGTTCTGGCCACGAGCTCCGAAAAATGCTTTCGCTCTGACACTTTAGAAAGCCCCAATCTAAAAACTTTTTGAGCCAAAAATCTTAACTTATAAATGTGCTCTTCTAGGCTTTTTAAAAAGCTAATCCAAATGCATCAGCAGGGATGCAATCTCGGGACCCACTCATTGCAATGTGAGGCAGGTCGGGAGTGAAAATTTAGATAAAAAATGAGCATAATTGAGGTTGTCTTTTAAAAAGTTTATATTAATTAGGTTTTGATTTCTTTTCATTCTTTTAAGTATGGACTTTTTTAGAGTGATATTTGCAATGGTGCTAGTCTTGTATCGTGAAAGGAAGTCGCCACACGCCATATGACAAACAAAAACAATTCACCAAAAATGGGACTTGCAAATCATCACTCACAAGTCACACTAAGAGGCTCAATTGAGGTTATCGCCATGCTATCAGTCTATCACCAATAGTCTTGATTCATTGCTATGCTGCCACTGCGAATCATAAAAGACACCTAGACAACTGGTATTTTATGGCCAAGACATGCTACATGCCATTGAACTGTTTCTATGGGAATATTGTTCAGACATTGCCCATAATCATTTAAAGTTAACTGGGAAACCGTTTACTTATAAATAGAGTTACAAGACTTTCTAATTTTTTTAATTAAAAATAAAAAATTCTCAAAATCTTTTAAAAATTGATTGAAAAAACTATTTTATACATACATTTCTCTACATTCTTTTCCAGGTTACGGTTAACATTACCCAAACACATATATATTCATAACTTTAAATATATTTTTATTTTCATTAACATATGTATATTCCTCGTTTAAAAAAAAATTACAATGAGTTAAATTTTTTACTTTTGTTATTATCGATAGACAACCTGTACAGCTCACCAGTGGATTTCTCTCCAATCAAATTAGGATAGTTTTCAAATTGATTATTGATTGATTCATGTTAATAAACTTTCCAACTATCTCTTATTGTACTCCTATATATGGTGCACCAATCAATGGACAATGTATCTTTTTTTTGCAATCAATCTTTCAATTATAAGATTTTATTTTAAGTTATATTAAAATATTTAACAAACACCAACCACCTCATAATCTATTGTCATTACTCATCAGGTCCTTTACTTAAAGTATTCATGTTCTTACTGAAGAGATATGTTTAAATTTTTAACACAAGTAAAATAAGGGCACAAATATATTAAGCGATTAACTTTATATTTGTGGACGTGATCAATTCATATTTTATAAAAATTGTTTAACAAACAATCATAAAAAATAATAGTAAATATTATCATTTACAAACGATAAAAACTAAGAGAGATATTGAGGGAAATAGGTTAAATGGGCTCTCCTGGTGGAGTTATTATAATATGTTTTTTCGCGGGTAGAAGAAACCGGTGGACTTGTGTAATTCAAAGTCTACTCACGCCCCTAAAAGGATGTGTGCTCATAACAAGCATGTATCCCCTCCCCCTCCATCACATCATAATTTAATCTCGGATGGAGTATGTGCTTAATATCTCTCCACGACTGAAAACTTGAAGGACATGACTTTCACTAATGACAAAAAAGAAAATAGACGCCAAAATGGAACTTTCAATATTACTTACAAAACCCTGCCTTGTTTCCTAGAAGACTTCTCCCTTTTGAGGTCTTCTCATGCTCTATATCAGACCATGAAACGGAGCTCACAAGTCTTCAAAACAATCAAAAGAAAAGGAAAAAAAAAGTCTAGTGTTCAAGATTTGGTGATTGAACTCAAGAGATGGCAGCAGAGATCCCTCTACTTACTCCTTATAAGATGGGCAAGTTTGATCTCTCACACAGGTTCATTTACTCAAATCTCATCAAACTTATTATTATTCAACCTACTGATAATGCCTTATTTTGAGTTCTATCTATTTCTCTCTAATTCATACTGAAAACATTGAGGACTAAATACAAATTTGGTAGTGCACTACTAAACTTCTCTGTGTAATTCATTATGAAAACAATTAGTATATACAAAGTCACATTTATTTATTTAATTGGATATAATGAAGACATAATGAACATATGTTTCACTTATTTCAGAGTGGTTTTGGCTCCATTAACAAGAACAAGATCCTATGGCAATGTTCCTCAACCTCATGCCATTTTGTATTACTCTCAGAGGGCTTCCAAAGGAGGCTTTCTAATTGCTGAAGCTACTGGAGTTTCTGACACTGCTCAAGGGTACTTAATTCATTTAATCAACTTCTAAATCCTTTTTATTCTCCATTTTAATCATAAACAAAATGCTTGCTCTTAATATGAATTGCAGATATCCTGAAACTCCTGGTATTTGGACTAAAGAACAAGTGGAAGCATGGAAACCAATTGTGAAGGCTGTGCATGATAAGGGTGGTGTGTTTTTCTGTCAGTTATGGCATGTAGGAAGAGTTTCAAACTACGGTAAAGTTTAATGCATTCATTCATTCAAAGATTTGTGTTTAATCTAACAATCTATAAAATTTTCGGCAAAAATAGGTTACCAACCTAATGGACAAGCTCCAATCTCCAGCACTGACCGGTCAATACTGGCTCAAACATATCCTAATGGTACGGTTGAAGAGTACTCTCCTCCCCGACGACTAAGAACTGATGAGATCCCATAAAATTGTCAATGATTTTCAGATTGGCTGCAAGGAATGCTATTGAAGCTGGTAAGTTCCTTTATACTAAATACAAGTTCGAACTCAAAACCAATCACATTACCGATCTTTGTTGTTTCTGAAACACAGGCTTTGATGGAATTGAAATCCATGGTGCTCATGGCTACTTGTTGGAACAATTCATGAAGGAAAGCACGAATGACAGGACCGATGAATATGGCGGTAGCTTGGAGAACAGATGCCGCTTCGCTATTGAAGTGATTGAAGCAATTGTGAATGAGATTGGTGCTGATAGAGTCGGCATTAAACTCTCTCCATTTGCACATTCCATGGAAACCTGGGACTCAAACCCAGAGGCTCTCGCACTCTACATGGTTAATGCACTGAACAAGTTCGGCATTCTCTACTGCCACATGGCTGAGCCAAGGATGGAAATTATAGATGCTAAGCAACAGATTCCACGTGGTCTTCTTAACATGAGGAAGGCATTCAAAGGAACATTTATCGCCGCTGGAGAATATGATCAAGATGATGGTAACAAGGCCATTGCTGAAGGTTATACTGATCTTGTTGCCTACGGTCGCTTGTTCTTGGCCAATCCTGACTTGCCCAAGAGATTTGAGTTGAATGCACCATTGAACAACTACAATTTTTTCACATTCTGCACTCAGGACCCTGTTGTTGGGTATACGGATTACCCGTTTCTTGATGAGTCTTCCGCTTGAGTTGCTGAAGAATTTGCCTGCCTTCTCAAGAGTTATTTCTGCATGTGTTTCGGCATGGTACTTAGAGAAGAAAACAACATTACAGATTGAAGATATTTTCAGCCATAGCAAACTGGACAAGAAAAGCAGAGGAATTGGAACCAATATGTTTAAAGAAAACACAGTGATACTTCGAATCTATTTTGTTATGTCCTGTCTATGGTTGGATATTCACATGAATATGAAGGATTAATTAAAAACCCGTGGTGCTTCTTTATATATAATCCTTTCCATAGGACTCTAATGATAAATTCATGAACCACAAGATTTAATTTGAATTTAAATACAAAAAGAAGATTTCCAAAATGAATACATGAGATGCAACCATGCCGGAAGGTCCATTTTCATTTGACCACATCGATCTTTGTTAGTAATGATAGACAATCTTCTCAGAATTAATTTCTTTTGAAGTCCTAAATCATATCTATTTGTTAAGGTAGAAAAAACCAAGGATGCTGTTCTAATCACTTAATTAGCAAAGAGCTAAGGTAAATGAAATATGAAAGTTGCAGGGAAAGGCCTGAAATAAAGTTAATAAAGATAAACGCAAGCAATTCATAATAACAACCAATATTGTTATGTGAACAAAATTGTTACATTAATAAGAAAATATTTTCATGAGAGTTCTTGGCACAAAAGTATAGCTAACACATTATCATGGGGACTCTTTGAATTTGTCCATGAAATTCCTCCCAGATGAGTTTTTTTTTTTTTTTTTAAACCAAAACTCTAGCATAAATCAGCAAGTTCAAGCATAACATGAGAGGAGAGAAAAACTAAAGGACACTAGATCTGGAAGTTGCAATCTAAACAATTAAATCACAGAGGAAACAATGAAGTTGCATCATTGCAAGCATGCATGTAAAAATAACATAAGCAAATAAAAGATTATCAGCATCAAAAGGATACATTATCCAATTATCAACTCAGGATTAAATTAAGAGATTTCCCTTTTTAAGGCTCATGAAAACCAATAAATTTGTCTATCATCGCACCAATTTGTAAGACTTAAACAATGTGTCATGAAACTATAATGTTACAAGAATTTTGTACACTCAATCTCTTGTGAAGTTGTCATGCATGACCAGATCAAGTAGCCAACATGATCAGCAATCTAAATGCTGATTATGACACATTAAAGTAGCTGCAATATTCACTAGAAGGGCATACCTAAAGCCAAAGTATGAGAAAACGTTTATAAACTTTTGAATACAGTTAATTAGATCACAAAACATACACCAAAAAAAATATTGAAAAGATGATAAAGCAATTTATATTCAGATAAAAGCCGCTTCACAGCATTCAACTGTAATTGCAGCACAAAAACATAATGGATGAGTCCAATCCAAGGCACATTCTCTATTTTATTTTTTTAACATGTGGACAAGCCACATGTCAAAGGTGTGTATCACTGGAAATTGATCTTATGCAGTTATCCAGCGAACAGAAGAATTACTTTACAAAACCACTTCGACAGTTGGAAATCTTTTTTGATGTCATTGTGTCCGTATTTCAAATTATGAGTAACTAGAGTTTTTATAAAATACCTTTTGTAATCAGGCTAGTACCATTAGAATAACCACATACCTTTTGGTGGAGGCACACAAACTCTGTTTATTATTATTATTTTTCTTTGAAGGCCCACTAATCCAACGGCTGTTAATGCCTGATGGCTTGATATGTACTCTTTGTTATTTTTTATTTTTTTATTTTTAATAATTAATTGAGATACTTTACTTAATAATGAATTATACACTATTTTTAAATTGATTTAACATATATATCCTTGGCAAATCTGAAATTTACACAAATTTCCATAGATTCTGGCCTTTCATAAAATTATTATTTTCCCTTTCAAATTATATATATATATATATATATATATATTACAAAATATAAAATATACACAAACAAAGAAATAAAAGAATTTTTTTTCTCTAAGTATAATTTAAAAATATCTATATAAGTGCCACATAGAATGGCATATATGATACCAAACTCAAATATAAAAACATAGCTTGCATTTGTCAAATTGGGAATTAATTGATAGAAAAAGGGCTTAAAGCCCATACATAATTCTTTATTTTGGTCAAAGTTTTATAGGTCAATGACATCCACCCTATTTTTAAAGCCATTGGTGTAAGGCATTTGAATCAATCTTGCTGAATACAGTGATGGTAATGGATTCAGAGTTGTGGTTTCAGGCTTACAATTCAACCCCCGCGCCACTGGGTAAGGGCAAACTGGCTAGATATTTAATTCTTAGCTTGTGTGCATACCCCTAATAGTGTTTGTCAAATCTGTCAAAAAAAAATTTATTTTGATAATTTAATTGAAGATTACTGGTCTCTTAACCTACTAGTATATAAAGTCTCATGTCTCGAGGGTGACGAAAAATGAATCCTTGCAGGCATAGAATCAACGTGCATGGAATATTTAAAAAAATTGCGCACTTCTTTGACGAGTTTTATATGGGCTAAGATGTTCATTGTCCGATGGTTATGTAGACTACTGTGGCATGTTCATTTTCCTAAAAGTAAATAAATAATAAATAAATAAATAATTTATTATTTATGAGCACATCTAATGGGCCGGATGAGAGTTTTACAAATTTTTTTTTTTTTTGCAAAAAGCTGAAGCTAAAAAAGAAAAAAAAAAAACAGAAAAAAAGACTTAAAATGAAAGCTGCAATTGCTAGCACAAATCTTTCGAGCCAGTGAAGGGGGTTGAGGCCTTATGAAAAGAGAGAAAGTTGAGGGTTTAAACAGCCGAAAACAACTAGGGAGTCTGCAAGAGTGTTTGAGTCACGGTTAATAAGCTCAAGCGAGAGGTGGGGGAAGTGATATATTGAGACAGTCTTGCATCTGTTGGAATTTCGGCTTGAAGGGCTAAGAAACTGTTTTTTGAAAGTTATTAATCATTTGAGTTATTCCTGGGTAGTCGCAGAAAAGTCTGTTTGGATGCCATCCATTGGAGATGCAAAGGCTTAGAGCTTGAATGACGGCCTCCATCTCAACCAAGATTGGTGAGTCGGATCTGCTACCACAAGCTCCTGCAATCAAGATTTTGTTGTAGTTAGAGATGATAACATATCCTACTCCACACTCATGAGAAGCTATGATCCGGGTTGTATCAGTATGGACAATGATGATAGGGTGAGTATTTCTGGGTTTAGAGAACTCCCTATGTTTGCTGGTAATTGCATGATCAAAATCTGAGCAGTAGGACCAAGCTTTGTCTACAATGGTGTTTAGATGTGGTCTCTGGTTCTTGAAGATAAGGTTGCATCTCTCTTTCCAATTAACCAAACATTAGTGACAATTAGAGCTTTGGCAAAGTGGCTTTTGTGGTGGTGGTTGAAGGAACTGGTAATCCAGAGCCCTGAATTGAGAACATGAAAGTTAAGAAAAGGTAAACCCAAACAGTCTAGGACTTTGTACCAGCAAGCAATGGTCTTTGAACAATTCCAGAAGAGATGGCTTGCGGTTTCAGGCTCTAATTCACAGAATTTGCAAAGAGTGTAAGGGCCGATGTTGAGATCATATAAATAGGCCCCTGTTGGCAATTTACCATGGAACATTTTCCAAATAAAGATCTTGATGAGAGGGATAACTCGAAGTCTCCAAATCTGATGCCACCCAAACCAACCTTCGGCATCACAAACATTGAGATGATCATAAACTGTAGAAGCAAGAGTAATTTTGATAGTTTCATGACCCCAAATTCAGAAGTTTTTCGGGGCATTAGCATCAATCTTGTTTATCCACTTCCAATCCAGATTTTGGCCGAAAATATTACTCAACTTATCTTGATCCAAGGAGTCATTGCAAATAAAGTCAACAAAGGACAAATTCTTCTAGATTAAGTTCATGTTGATGTAGGTCGGCTTCATGTTAATGGGTAAATCCATGATACAAGGGTCTCTCCACATATCAATAGAAAGAGGGTTGCAAGAAGAAATTTTCAAGTTTACTCTGATGATCTCATTAGTTTTACAAATGGATTTGAAAAACCAGGAGGTTCGATTTAAGCAATTCATATTCGAGACATTCCAATGACCATAGTTTGGAAGATATCCACCCAGATTGTCCTCAGAGTTTAAAATTGCAAAAATATTTTTGGTCATTAAGGAATGCTTAACCAGATTTAGATTGTGAATACTTAAGCCCCTTTCAGATTTGTTAAGCGTAGTAATTGTCCAACCGATAGAATGGAAGCCGTTTCGATTGCTTGTCCTACCCTAGATATGCCAACTTAATTAAAATGACATGTGCATGATATGTAAATGGCTCAGAAAAGAAAAAAGGGCAGAAGAATAAAATAAAATTAAATAATTTATACTTAATTGAAGGAATTTTTTAATTATTATTTAAAAGAGCAAAGAATACAATCCTGCCCTAGTGGAGGGATCAGTAAATTACAGTAAAACTAAAAAATTATAAAAGTAATAATTTTTAAATCAATTGTAAAGTAGAACAATTTAATTCGTTAGTATCTTCTACATGGCATTTGCAATGACATTATTAGGGAAACAGTCTCCTTATAAATTGAATTACAAGATTCTTCTCATTATTATGGTTAAAAGTTAATTTTTTGAAAAAAACCCCTAATTTATACTATTTAAAATATATACTTTTTAAAAATTTTAAAAAATTAATTTATTTACTAAAGTTATGGTTTTTGAAATATAATGCATATTAGAGAGATAAGGAGTGAAGCAGCGGAAATTGTGTTGATGAAACTCCTTGGTAAATTAACTAAAGTCAAGATGTGATCATGATTTTTTTCTAAGTTATAGTAGCACTTATTTTAAAAGTGCTTGTGAGAGTAAATTAAGTGCTTTTTAATGTTTTTTGTTTGGGTAAGCTAATGTAAAAGTACTTTTATATGTTTGAAGTTGTTTGGATGTTGATTTTTAAAAGGGCTTTTAGGGGTGGCAAATTACTAAAGTGGGCATTCATTGAGTTATTATTATACATTGCTATTAATAATGATAATAAAAATATTAATGATAATAATAATAATAACTTAATGTATTATAATTATAATTAATAATTATTATTATAACTTAATGTATTGTAATTATAATATAATTATAATTATAATTACAATTATTATTAATTATTATAACTTAATGTGTTATAATTATAATAATAATTATTATAACGTAATGTATTAATAATAATAATTATTATTATTATTATTATTATTATTATTATTATTATAGTCATTTTTTTGTTGTTTAATAAGCTAAGGCTGAGGCCATTAATTTGTTTAATTGTTGAGGGTAAACTGGTAATTTATAACACCAAAAAATAGCATTTTAGAAGTGCTTTTTTCAAAAGCACCTCTTAACTAGCTTTTGAAAAAAAGCTGAATTTGAGCTTTTTTTAACAGCTTCTACTTTTGCAGAAAAGCCAATACAAACATCTTTTCTTTTATCCAAAAGTGCTTAACTTATAAAAAGTGCTTTTGGGCTTCTTAGAAGCCAATCCAAACAACCTCTTAGCTTGTTTATAATTCTATAAGAAGAACTTCGTATAAAAAATAATTGAAAAATTAATCAACACTTCTTGGTCTAATGGCAATGGGCATCCTATGTAAGGTATTTATGTACTCACCGAAGAGATGAATTTAAACCTCAATTGCATTAGATTACGGAGATTACTAATTGAATTAGATTATGAATTTGCATTAAGTTGTTTTTTAATTGGATTATTTGTTACTTGTTAGTTGAGTTCATTGTTAATTATATAGATATGATAGATGTTTTACACTTAACCCAAAATTTATAGATGTACATATATTTCATATAAATTATTATTGTAATCTCAAATTTGAATTAATGGAATTGTTTAAAATGTACTTTTTTTTAGAAAAAATTTTGAATTCAGCATTTCCTTAATTTTGTTTCTGGTTCCGCTATTGACCTCAACTCACGTAGGGTGAGCATACAACTATGCTAAGATATTAACTCTATGTTTGTGCAAGCTCCTAACATGGTTTGTCCACATCTCGTCAAATTATATATATATATATATATATACCCTAAAAAAATCATATTTATATATATACCCAATGGAAAACAATATAATTATGAGTATATCTCACAAATTTCAATCTTTTCTTTAGATAGTTATTAATAAAAAAATATTTTTATAGTATTTAAAATTGAAATACCTAAAATTCACATCTCTTCTTTTTTTTTTTTTCACTTCTTTCCGGTTTGGAGTTTTTCTTTTTAATTTCTTTCTTTAAAAAAATTGTATTAAAGAAAGGAAACTCAATCCAATCAGATATAAAACAATATGGGTATATAGTAATTAATTTTCAACTTTTTTTTTAAGGATATATATATGCATATGATATATATATATATGAAAAAAAGACATTTGCTCATAAGTAAAATATTCCTGTATTTTAGTTAAAATTGACTAAAATTCCGAAGTGAAAACAAGGAATGAAAATTATTACCCAAAACAATACCCATAAAGCATTAATAGAAATTATCAATTTCTGGTAGTTTAGTTTTAATGAAACATAACTTTTATTTTATTTATTTATTTTGACAGAAACGTCAAGAGATAGACATTTACAGAGATGATATTCAAGTAATTCTGAAGAGATGTCACTCTTTTATTTTAATAGTAAGTGGTTTATCCACCTTTTATTCAAGAGATCGAAAATATAACTCTTCCACATAAGATCCACACTGAGACCCAATATATAATGAATAAACATTACCAATAAACAATACTACGACAGTAAAGTTTTGAGCTCTCACTCTCTTCCCTTTACATACTTTGTAGTGAATTATTATAATTATCATAAATACTTTTTAATTAAATTAATTTTATTATGATTACTACGTGGTAATAATCGAGCGGTCAAGATACTTCACTCCTTTGTTAAGTGCTTGCATTGTAATAACAAAAATGTAGTTGGGGTGGTTTCTTGCTGAAAGTATATATATAGTATAATTAGCATTGTAAAGTCTGGTTTTTGGCAAATTAGAATGTCCTTCAACTTCAGCATGCAGCAGAAATATGTGCTAAAAATAAGATAAAATAAAATAAACTTTTATTATTGTCTCTTATGGGTGACATTTGCAATGACGCTAATCCACTATCATGAAACGAAGTAGACGCGCAGCACATGATTAATAAAAAAACAGCGACCAAAAATGGGACCCGCCAATCACTTTTTTTATAAATAAGTTGTCAGCCTGCCACATCAAAAAGGGACCCGCAAATCACACTCACAAAAAAGAGACACAATATAAAGGTTGTGACCATACCATCTCCAACGGCTTCGATTCATGGATTTGTAGCCGCCACGAATCTTAAAGAACATGTGGATGAATAGCTACTTATGGTCAAAATAAGTTACCGGGTTACATCTGTCGGTGGTGCATTGAACTGTTTCATTGGCAGCCGAGTTCAGACATCGCCCACCACTGTTTAAAATTAGTGCGAAAACGATTTCATTATAAAAATAATAACAAAACTTTTTTTTTAAAGAGAAAAAGAAAAAAAAATCTCGAATCTTCTAAAGATTTATTTTTCAAAGAAATATACTATTTTCATATAAACATTTTATTTTATTTTATGTTTTTCTTTTACAAACACAGCCAACATTATCTCTTAAAAGTTGTCAAAAAAAACAAATAAGTACAGTGGTGCACAAATTATAGTCGCTTATCAACCTTTAATTATTTATTAACTTGGTCACCACTCGACTTCCAATTTCAGTGGCTTATTGATCATTAGAGATTTATTAACTCGATTAAATATCACATAGGGTAATTAAAATTTTACCAAATGCACTCTCAAAAGATTTTTAGGAATCAAATAGAGCTGATCAATCTCCTACTATTCAACCTTGAAGAAGAAGAATGAAACAATATTCTTCTCAGGAGATCCAACAGACAACATTGAAGATTTGATCCTGAATCTACTTATTCACAGTCCAAATAACAATCCCCTATATTAAGCAATGATTTATCCCCTCCAACTTCGGTTTTCAATTTTAATAAATTATGATTTTTTTGTTTTTTTAAATCTTAAAAGTATGTAGATTTTTTTTTTAGAAATTTTTGAAGCATAATAAAGATGTCATACATGACACACTCCATCTGATAATATTTAATGTCAAATATTTGTGTACTCGCATGTTTCTTTGTGGCTGCAAAATTGAAGAACATGACTAAATTCAATGTATATTCCAAGTCAAATGCGTTTGACTCCTGCTCATCTTTGACCAAGGACAAAAAAGTAAAATAGCAGCCAAAATGGCACTTTCAATATTATTTGCAAAACCCTTCCATATTTCCTAGAATCCATTCTTCCTTTTGCTATAAATTGACCATGAAATGGAGCTCAAAGTCTTCAAAACAATCAAAGAAAACAAGAAAAAGAAGAAGCTGTTTCTTTTCTGTTCCTCAATTCAGTGTTCAAGTTTTGGTGATTTAACACAAGAGATGGCAGCAGAAATCCCTCTACTAACTTCTTATAAGATGGGCAAGTTTGATCTCTCACACAGGTTCAATACTCAAATCTCATCAAACTTATTAAACAATCTGCTAATGATGCCTTTTCTTAGTGTATAAACTATTTAATTAATCTTGTTACACTTTGTTTATTTAATTGGATATAATGAAGACATAAACAACATATGTTTTACTTACTTCAGAGTAGTTTTGGCTCCATTAACAAGATCAAGGTCTTATGGCAATGTTCCTCAACACCATGCCATTTTGTACTACTCTCAGAGGGCTTCCAAAGGAGGCCTTCTGATCACTGAAGCTACTGGAGTTTCTGACACTGCTCAAGGGTAATTAATTCATTCTATCAACTTCTAAATCCTTTTAATTCTCCATTTTAATCATAAATAAAATGTTTGCTCTTAATCTGAATTGCAGGTACCCTGAAACTCCTGGAATTTGGACTAAAGAACAAGTGGAAGCATGGAAACCAATTGTGAAGGCTGTGCATGATAAGGGTGGTGTGTTTTTCTGTCAGTTGTGGCATGTAGGAAGAGTCTCAAACTATGGTAAAGTTTAATGCAATCATTCATGCAATTCATTCGTGCAAAGATTTATGTGTTTAATCTAATAATCTATGAAATTTTTGGTAAAATAGGTTACCAACCTAATGGACAATCTCCGATCTCCAGTACTGATCGGCCAATACCGCCTCAAACCCATCATGATGGTACTGTTGAAGAGTACTCTACTCCCCGACGAGTAAGAACCGATGAGATCCCGCAAATTGTCAATGATTTCAGATTGGCTGCAAGGAATGCTACTGAAGCTGGTAAGTTCTTTTTATACTAATTACAAGTTCGAACTCAAAACCAATCACATTACCGATCTTTGTTGTTTCTGAAATGCAGGCTTTGACGGAATTGAAATCCATGGTGCTCATGGCTACTTGTTGGAACAATTCATGAAGGACAGCGCGAATGACAGGACTGATGAATACGGAGGTAGCTTGGAGAACCGATGCCGCTTTGCTATTGAAGTGATTGAAGCAATTGTGAATGAGATTGGTGCTGATAGAGTCGGCATTAGACTCTCCCCATTTGCAGATTACATGGAAGCCTGGGACTCAAACCCAGAGGCTCTCGGACTCTACATGGTTCAGGCACTGAACAAGTTCGGCATTCTCTACTGCCATATGGTCGAGCCGAGAATGGCTATTATAGATGGTAGAAGACAGATTCCACACCGTCTTCTTAACTTGAGGAAGGCATTCAATGGAACATTTATAGCTGCTGGAGGATATGATCGGGATGAAGGTAACAAGGTTGTTGCTGAAGGTTATACTGATCTCATTGCCTTTGGTCGCTTGTTCTTGGCAAATCCTGACTTGCCGAAGAGATTTGAGTTGGATGCACAGTTGAACAAGTACAACAGGTTTACCTTCTACACTCCAGACCCTGTCGTCGGGTATACAGATTACCCGTTTCTCAATGAGCCTTCTGCTTGAGTTCCTGAAGATTTTGCCTGCCTTTGAAGTTTATTCCTGCATTTGTTTCAGTAAAAGAAGAAAACCATATTACAGATTAAAGATACAAAATTATCATGTACCCATATTTATTTAAATTGACTGGAATAAAATTGTTTTAGTTCACCAATACAATGAGTGTGATCCTGTGATCCCATCATTAATTAAACAAAAGTAAACAAGATCAATCAAACAAAGGAAATTACAAATTTACAGCAAGACTATTAGTTCCTGTGATTAAGCAGAACACGAAACCTAAAGAATAAATAAAAATGTTCATTGAGTTAGCTACCCAATGACACTGATAAGATTGTTGAACATTTGGCCATACCTGTCATTTGAAAAATCAGAATAACAGAACCCTAGAATAATATCCAGAACTTGTGATTGTGCCAAAGCATTTGGTGCAGGAAAGGCAGATAGTAAGCCCATCTCGGTAGCGGACTAGAATCAGGCCTAATTTTTTTGTTTAAAAAAATCTTCATAATTGAATTAAAGTTAGCAATTATTACTCATTGATATGAAATCAACAATCAATTAATTATCGAGGATCCATCATATGAACATATGAATATATGTGTTAAATCTCACATAGATTTCACAAGCACAAAAAAATCCTCCAATCCTCCAACACGATCAATAATACGGAACTAAAAAGACTATTAGTTCTCGTGATCAAGCAAAAACACGGAACCAAATGAAAGAAAAATATTGATTGAGCTCGCTACCTAATGACACTGATTAGACTATCGAACATTAGGACATACTTATCATTTGAAAAATCAGAATAACATAACCCCAGAATAATATCTAATACTCGTCATTTTGTCAAAACATTTGGAGCAAGAAAGACAAAAAGTAAGCCCATCTCAGTAATAGGACTAGAATCGTGTCTAAATGTTTTTCTTTGTGACAGAACCCCACAATAATTGTTTCTCTAATTGACAATGTTTTGTTTAAATGTTCTATAGTGGTCCAATTTAGTGTTTGTTAACTACAAATATCTACAATGTTATTAAGACTCTTTATTCTTGCAGCTGAAATATATAACTCTATCACATACATTGGTACAAAATATTGTAATTAATAGTGAATACAACATCATATTTTATTTCATAAGTAGTGAATTATTTTAAGTTGCTTAAGTTGCAAGAAACATTAATAATCACGTCTCAATTTAATTATCTCCATCATTAATTCGATTTTTGTACAATACAACCCAAGAATAAATATGCCATTAAACATGAATAATATACACATAATTATATATATGCAATGAAATAACATTATTTTATTATTACTCCCTCTATTATTATACAATTGCCACTTTTAACTGTTTCACATGTATTAAGAAAGTTAGTTACATGTAGAGATGCAAGTGGGGCGGAAAATCTCCGTTTCCTACTGGAACCCGCCCCGGCAGGGCAGGGAATGGGGAAAACCCCCTCCTCGAGTTGCGGGGTGGGGCAGGGAGTGTATTCCCCACCCCGCTCCCCTTGGGGATTCCACGACTTTTAAATTAAATATTATATATATATATATAATATTTATTAAAAATATCTCATATGATTAATTTTATTTATTAAAAAATTCAATATTAATATAATATTATAATGACCAAATATTTGGGTTTTAAAAAAATTAATGAAATATGAAATTTTTGTAATAGTTTTTGTATTATGAATTTTATGAATGAATTTATACATTTAATTTACTTTCAAACTTTCTGTTATTTTCAATAATTAGTTTGTTATTTTCTCATACATAATATTATGTTTATTTTAAAAAATATTTTGTTAATTTTTTTAATTTCATATATGATGTCTTACATATGTAATGTTATACAAAAAAAAATTTGGTAGGGCAGGGATTCCCCGACCCACAAGAGAGTGAGCCGGAGGAAATTCTCCCCCGTGGGAAATTTTGAGACGGGAAATTCCCTGTCCCGTGGGAAAAAGGAAATGAGGATGGGGATCCCATTCCCCCGCCCCGCCTCCCCGCCCCCACTTGCATCCCTAGTTACATGCTTTAATTTTTGTCAAAATATCACTTTGTTTTCCAAAAATTACCCTTTACTTTTATAATCTCATTGAATTTACTCTTTCTTCAATCTTAAATGAACCATCATATTATCTTTCCATAATTGTTGTGAAATATAGTAAATATGATGCATGCTTATTTTCTAGAAAATAATTCCCTCATTCCATGATTTTTAAAATCTAAAAAAAATAAATAAATATGAAAATTTGAATATTCATTCCTACCAAAATTTGTTTTAGAAATCAAAAAGACCACACACACATATATATTTTTAATTAAAAAAATAAAAAAAATACTCCCTCCTATTATAATTTTTTTAAAATATGAAAAAAATATTCAATTAAAAAAAATTTGAACATTCATTTCCACCAAACTTTATTTTGAAAATAACATAAAAATAAAATAAAAAATATATAGTTTCAATCAAAAATTAAAAATATCCCTTCAAAAAATTTAACAATGCGCAAAAATTCCAATTTAATTTTCAACATTTACTCTCACCAAAATTTGTTTTAAAAATAAAAAAACTCAAAGATATATATCTTTGATAAAAATTTTATAAGTTTTTCACAATGCATAATAATTAAATATTATTTTATTGGAAAACAAAAAGGCAACCTATTTTTAGTTGGAGCCACCATTTACTTATTTACTTATGGCATGCATTTTGAAGAGATAATGCATTTAATTCTTTCATCATAATCCAAAACAAAAAATTAATTCTTTTGATTTTTTAGAGTAACAACTAAAAAGAAAAAGCCTTCTAGAAAGTGACAAATAAAGAGTAACAAAATGAGTAAATAATGACTAGAATTGCCTTTGCAGGGCATACTAGTTTTCCGGTTTTCTATTTGTACTCAAAGCTAATCAAACACAAATTTGAAACCTAGCATGTCAATATATTTCTCAAACACATTTTGATTTAAAGGTGTAGTTAATGGATTTGCAACATTTTCCGAGGAAAAGACTTTCAAAATTTCTATACCTCCTCATTTAGCAATCTCTCATGCTAAGTGAAACTTTATTTCTATGTCTTTGACCTTTGATGAGCGCTTGGTTCTCTAGCTTGTGTAATCATTCTATTATTATCACAAAACAAAGTGATAGGAGACTCTATTATATTAAACACCAAGAACAACACCCAACTCGTTAATAATATCAGACAATCTACACAAAACGGAAATCTATTTACAAAAATACAAGAAAAAAACATCATAAGGGCATTGATTATACATAGGGAGTAATATCTAAGTAGATGTTCTAGGTTAAAGAAGATTTCACCATAATTATTGTTGGGTTTCAACCCATTTGGGCTAGATAAATAAAATTGGACTTAGCCCCAATCCCATAATGAAAAACAAAACTACATCAATAGTGGAAGCCACTTGAGGGCACAATGGTAATCTTGCCATTGGGATTAAAATCCAAGTGAGAAGGGGAGAGATGTGAGGAGATAGGGCAAAAGTGAAAGGGAAGAACCCAATAAGAAGAAGGAGAGAGAGTAGGGTTGCAAGATGATCAGCCGGGGAAGTCATGCGAGATCTAGCTCCAATTTGTCGAAGGAATTCCTTGCAAGTTGCCCTACAATTCTTCAAGTTTGATCCTTCCTTGATCTCTTTTTTGGTGTCTGTTGTGATACTCATATTTGTGAAATATAGATCTTCTTTTTGGATTATCTCTTGTGAATCCATCATGTATTGATGATGCTCACCCTCTTGTGAACCTCTAGCTTGTGTCTAGAGAGTAGATTGTAATCCTCTAGTTGTATCTAGAGCGAAACCTCATTGTATCCCATTATTGATGTAGTGAAGAATTTCTAAGTGGCTTTAAGGAGCCTCATGATTTTCCCCTCAATTTGAAGGATTTTTCACGCTAAATTGGGTGGCTTGCATGTTGTATGCGTGTTTATCATCTTTAGAGTTCATTATCTCATTTTAGACTACAAAGAGGGATTGTTTTAGCATTTGTAGGAGTTGTATTATTACTAGAAGGCCATCCCCCCACATAGGAAGCCGCACAAGCTTGGCAGAGAACTGTGCGGGCAGTGCGCGGCCACACAGACTCGACTGAGAACTGTGCGGGCATTTCGAGCCCGCATATGAACAATACTTCCTTGATAGCAAAATATTGTGTGGGCCGTAAAGAGCCGCAAAGGGTTGGCAGAAAGGGGTGCGGCTGCACAAAAGGACGCACATGTGAATAGCAACAGTACTACAGTACAACAAACATTATTTTACGGCCATGATATCTTGTCTCTCCATCTTCAATATCACAATTTGAGGGCAAATTATGAAAGGTTATTACTGCGGATGGCCCCCTCCGTACTGCCACGTGTCTACTTCTTATTGGTTAGTTTGAATTAAAGATACCTCCGAGTATCTTTCTCAGGATTATTCAAATTTAAATATTTAAAAAATCACCTCGAATTCTTCTCCAAGAATCAGGCCAGAGAATTCAAACTAGTGGGCCCTACCACCTATTATAATATTAATTAATTATCATTTATTTGTACGACCAGGAGACATAAAAAACTGTTGAGCGGCTGTCTGTACATATTAGGTATATAATAACTCTGACACTGCATGACTATAGCTATTGATATTTTGACCAGAAGAATTTTCCCGTTGCAAGAACATCATTTTTCCTCTATATAATCAGACCATCCCCTCATAGCTTGTTATAGAAGATGGAGAGACAAGATATTATGGCCGTAAATTATTTGTTTATGGAATACGGTCCTGCGGAGATCATTAAATGCCTCCACGGCATCTGTATAGCACAAGCGATCAAGAAACATCCCCAACCACTCATCAAGTTTGTCAGTGCACTCCAGAAACACGAAGAGTCTGTTTTCCGTATGCTACGAGTAGTCTCGAGTGCAGTCAGTGATGATGAAGATGTATCATATGCGAATCCTTTTATTGAAGCTGATGGCAATAATAAAAAATTAAACTCAGATGTCCCAGACGTTTTGGGGACCTCTGATACATCCGTTTAGCTAGGATTTTAATTTTAGTATTTCAATGTATTTGCAGTGTGCACTTTAGCTAATGGAAAGATTGCTATTTTATATGTCTTCTTATATATTATAATTAATTTAAGAAAAATAAACTTCATGTTGTTAACATTGATCAAACAGACAATTCATTCATTAATACAAATAGAACTGGACATGGGCCGAATTCTCTACATCTATGATGTGCCTTTCGAACCGGCCCACGAAATGTTTAACAGCTCTGATTACAGAATTAATCGAAATAACCCCGAAACTATTAAGGAAATTCATTACATTACATCTAAATACATGTAAGAAATTCTCTGTACGTGGACGTAGTGTTGTCCAAATACGAAAGTATAACCAACATTTATTTATACGTAGAGCCCTTCGTAGATTGTAGTTGAATCTAATCTCCATTGTGATTCTGTCCCAGTTGTTGTTGCATGGTCTATCCATGTGATCTTTGACCCAGAAATACAGGGGATTATGTAGTTGCCAGTAGAATACACCCATATTTGCCTCCTCCTCTGTGAGTAGTTCTCCAGTTCTACTATCCATTATCAGACTGAACAGCCAGATGAATGACTAGTAATGCTGTCTTGGGCCTGGCCCAAGTGGAATAGAGGGTTATATAAGAACTCGAATTTGGCGTTCTTTAATGTCCAATCACGTAGACCTGTATTTTCACTTTTGTCCAGGTATTCTTTGTAACTTGAATCGTTTCCTGGGTTGCATAATATAATAGACGGTATACCACCTTTTATACGGATCGGTTTACCGTATTTGCAATTAGTCTGCCAGTCTCTTTGACAACCGATAAGCTCTCTCCAGTGCTTCAGCCGTAGATATGATGGAGATACATCGTCAATTACATTATAAAGAACATCTTGCTGATAAGTTGCTGGATTGAAATCCAGATGCCCACATATGTAATTATGTTTACCTAGCGACCGGGCCCAAGCAGTTTTACCAATGCGACTTGGGCCTTCGACAATGAGACTTATGGGCCTTATGCAATCTTCCCTTTGACTAATTATATTTTCAACTGGCTGCGCAGCATTATTAATCTGAAAATTATGCTCCAGCCATTCATTCATAATCCTGGTAATACTGAACGATGAATAATCCCAGAAAGATGAGTAAGTCCAGCAAAGATGTAGTCTCGAGTGATTTTCAGATGACCACTTCAATATCACAATTTGAGGGCAAATTATGAAAGGTTATTTTACAAACCCCTCGATCCTTACTCATCTTTCTGGGATTATTCGTCGTTCAGTATTACCAGGATTATGAATGAATGGCTGGAGCATAATTTTCAGATTAATAATGCTGCGCAGCCAGTTGAAAATATAATTAGTCAAAGGGAAGATTGCATAAGGCCCATAAGTCTCATTGTCGAAGGCCCAAGTCGCATTGGTAAAACTGCTTGGGCCCGGTCGCTAGGTAAACATAATTACATATGTGGGCATCTGGATTTCAATCCAGCAACTTATCAGCAAGATGTTCTTTATAATGTAATTGACGATGTATCTCCATCGTATCTACGGCTGAAGCACTGGAGAGAGCTTATCGGTTGTCAAAGAGACTGGCAGACTAATTGCAAACTGCGGATGGCCCCCTCCGTACCGCCACGTGGCTTCGCCAGATTGGTCCATTTGAATTAAAGTATAAATCCTGTCTCCTGATTGTAGAAATAGTTGCGTGGGTCCCACCACGTGTTATCTATACATATTAAGTTATAGGCGACAGATTAAAGAATTAATGTCTCTGTTACCTAATTATAATATAACTATGTTTCCGTTAATAATGTATATTATTAGTATTAAAATTGATTATCTTTTAGATGTATAGGATAGTAGGTACTTATACTTATTAGGTATAGCCTAGTTTCTTTGAAACCACGCAAACAACAGTGATGTATAATACATGTATAAATTACTAGCCAACGGTTATTATTGTATTTGAGATGGCTATCCCTGGCATGTATATGTATTTCAGGAACAGACAACCATATAATGGCTTTCGTTACAATACATTATATATGAAGAACAAATACCCATCCAGGCAGACTTACTACGGTAGGCGTCAATACTCTCGTGGCCCCATTTCTGGGATTATTCCAAAGAAACCATTTGTTCGATCGAAGATTAAGTATATTACAGAACCTATCAAGTCCAGTTCAAATCTTGTTAAACCCGGAAATAGATCAGTGAACTATCTCAGTCTACCATCCTTCGGTATAAAAGATGATGAGCGAGACAAACCATTCATAATATTGAGGTCTTTGTATTTAACTGGAACCGTTAAGGTTATGAAATTGCCAGAACAGAACATGATGGTCGTTGATGATAAAGCAACATACTCACTGCAGGGCGTCGTTGGTGTATTTGTAATTAAAGACAGGAGACCACGAGGAACGACATTACCAAAATTTGAGGAGATATTCAATATTAGTGATAACTGCTCGGCCGATGCATTGATACGGACATCTGTCCGTTCTAGATACTCGCTTATATGTAAGAAGAAAATTGTAATTAATCAATCAGGTGCCACGTATATTGAAGATATACGACGGTATGTTAAACTGTCCACACGGTATCCGGTATGGTCAGTGTTCCGTGATGAGCCAGAAATGAAGACTGGTCAGTACAGCAATACACTGAAGAACGCATTACTTCTGTATTGTACTTGGGAAAGTGAAGGAACAACCTCTGTACAAATTGGTATTAATACAAGGATTGGTTATGTGTAGTTATGTATCCAACCACAATAAAATAAGCATTGAATTAAATATTTATATTTCTCAGGAATATTGTCAATTATAAATACAAGATACTAAAATATACCAGTACAATACATATTAATACATATGTATAACAATATGTATATAAACCAATACAAGAAAAAAAATACATACTAACTTAAATAAGAATTGAAATATACTAATCTTATTCATGAATGGCCATGCAGTGGCATACAAATTTTAGACCGGTTTCTTTGGTGACGTAACAATCAGATTTTCTTGAAGCCTCTGTATTGACTCTGAAATAGATTTACCGATGATTAATCCCAGTTGGGCCGGTTCCATGCTTATGCTTGTTCGAGGATCATATGATGTTCCCGTTCCAACTTCAGAAATAGAAGGACCAATTTGGTCAATATCCTTCATTTCATTTGAACCAAGGTCTGGTAGAGATCCATAAGCGTTAAATTCCCTATCCTTGTATGACTCTCCTGGAAGTAGATTTAAATAATTTGAAGTTGTTACTGCCGAATTGCTACGGCATACAGCCTTACATACCTCTCCGTATTGTACATGTTTGAAATCTACATCCTTGAGTGTGTATTTAGGAGATTGAATCTTAACCATTGGTCCTCTAAATGACACGTGCCTTGCTTTGCGAGCAGCTGATAATTTTAATAATCCTTTTATTTTTGTGAAATGGGACCCAACCTTGATATTGGAATCCTCAGCTCTGAAATAAGCTCTCCATGGAATAGGGTCATTAACAGAAAAATATGAAGCAGAATAATAATGTAGATCAATTTGACAATCTACTGGAAACCGGAACTCAGCCTGTAATGTATGACCTGTTATCATTCTTTCATCATGTATTTCTACAATCATTAATCCAGTTGCATTGAACGATACCTGCGGATTATATTCTATTTTGCAGTGATCTATCTTTAAACAATGGTCGGTTATTTTGGCCCAAGCTATTTCAGTTAGTTGTGGAAAAACAAGCTGAATAGGTTGCAAGTCATATGATAATCTGTACTCTGATCGTTTGGAAACATGATAATCTGAAGTAAGTGATATTATCTGTGAATCCATTTTTTAAGAATTTACCCAATAATTGCTAAAGATGTAATAATCACTCAAATGTGATTTCCGATTATTAACTAGTTATGATTAAATAATTTCAATGTGCAATAGACAAAACTTGGCCCCCAAGTATCTTATATTGGTGCTAGTGGCATTCTGGTAATAAATGGGTTTACACTCTTGTGAATAGTCTTGTGTACAACAAACTATATCTATCCAGTGTAAATGAATATGTGTTGCTTGTCTACCATCCGCATATTAATATTACTTACAAAACCCTGCCTTGTTTCCTAGAAGACTTCTCCCTTTTGAGGTCTTCTCATGCTCTATATCAGACCATGAAACGGAGCTCACAAGTCTTCAAAACAATCAAAAGAAAAGGATAAAAAAAGTCTAGTGTTCAAGATTTGGTGATTGAACTCAAGAGATGGCAGCAGAGATCCCTCTACTTACTCCTTATAAGATGGGCAAGTTTGATCTCTCACACAGGTTCATTTACTCAAATCTCATCAAACTTATTATTATTCAACCTACTGATAATGCCTTATTTTGAGTTCTATCTATTTCTCTCTAATTCATACTGAAAACATTGAGGACTAAATACAAATTTGGTAGTGCACTACTAAACTTCTCTGTGTAATTCATTATGAAAACAATTAGTATATACAAAGTCACATTTATTTATTTAATTGGATATAATGAAGACATAATGAACATATGTTTCACTTATTTCAGAGTGGTTTTGGCTCCATTAACAAGAACAAGATCCTATGGCAATGTTCCTCAACCTCATGCCATTTTGTATTACTCTCAGAGGGCTTCCAAAGGAGGCTTTCTAATTGCTGAAGCTACTGGAGTTTCTGACACTGCTCAAGGGTACTTAATTCATTTAATCAACTTCTAAATCCTTTTTATTCTCCATTTTAATCATAAACAAAATGCTTGCTCTTAATATGAATGGCAGATATCCTGAAACTCCTGGAATTTGGACTAAAGAACAAGTGGAAGCATGGAAACCAATTGTGAAGGCTGTGCATGATAAGGGTGGTGTATTTTTCTGTCAGTTATGGCATGTAGGAAGAGTTTCAAACTACGGTAAAGTTTAATGCATTCATTCATGCAAAGATTTGTGTTTAATCTAACAATCTATAAAATTTTCGGCAAAATAGGTTACCAACCTAATGGACAAGCTCCAATCTCCAGCACTGACCGGCCAATACTGGCTCAAACATATCCTAATGGTACGGTTGAAGAGTACTCTCCTCCCCGACGACTAAGAACTGATGAGATCCCGCAAATTGTCAATGATTTCAGATTGGCTGCAAGGAATGCTATTGAAGCTGGTAAGTTCCTTTATACTAAATACAAGTTCGAACTCAAAACCAATCACATTACCGATCTTTGTTGTTTCTGAAACACAGGCTTTGATGGAATTGAAATCCATGGTGCTCATGGCTACTTGTTGGAACAATTCATGAAGGAAAGCACGAATGACAGGACCGATGAATATGGCGGTAGCTTGGAGAACAGATGCCGCTTCGCTATTGAAGTGATTGAAGCAATTGTGAATGAGATTGGTGCTGATAGAGTCGGCATTAAACTCTCTCCATTTGCACATTCCATGGAAACCTGGGACTCAAACCCAGAGGCTCTCGCACTCTACATGGTTAATGCACTGAACAAGTTCGGCATTCTCTACTGCCACATGGCTGAGCCAAGGATGGAAATTATAGATGCTAAGCAACAGATTCCACGTGGTCTTCTTAACATGAGGAAGGCATTCAAAGGAACATTTATCGCCGCTGGAGAATATGATCGAGATGATGGTAACAAGGCCATTGCTGAAGGTTATACCGATCTTGTTGCCTACGGTCGCTTGTTCTTGGCTAATCCTGACTTGCCCAAGAGATTTGAGTTGAATGCACCATTGAACAACTACAATTTTTTCACATTCTGCACTCAGGACCCTGTTGTTGGGTATACGGATTACCCGTTTCTTGATGAGTCTTCCGCTTGAGTTGCTGAAGAATTTGCCTGCCTTCTCAAGAGTTATTTCTGTATGTGTTTCGGCATGGTACTTAGAGAAGAAAACAACATTACAGATTGAAGATATTTTCAGCCATAGCAAACTGGACAAGAAAAGCAGAGGAATTGGAACCAATATGTTTAAAGAAAACACAGTGATACTTCGAATCTATTTTGTTATGTCCTGTCTATGGTTGGATATTCACATGAATATGAAGGATTAATTAAAAACCCGTGGTGCTTCTTTATATATAATCCTTTCCATAGGACTCTAATGATAAATTCATGAACCACAAGATTTAATTTGAATTTAAATACAAAAGAAGATTTCCAAAATGAATACATGAGATGCAACCATGCCGGAAGGTCCATTTTCATTTGACCACATCGATCTTTGTTAGTAATGATAGACAATCTTCTCAGAATTAATTTCTTTTGAAGTCCTAAATCATATCTATTTGTTAAGGTAGAAAAAACCAAGGATGTTGTTCTAATCACTTAATTAGCAAAGAGCTAAGGTAAATGAAATATGAAAGTTGCAGGGAAAGGCCTGAAATAAAGTTAATAAAGATAAACGCAAGCAATTCATAATAACAACCAATATTGTTATGTGAACAAAATTGTTACATTAATAAGAAAATATTTTCATGAGAGTTCTTGGCACAAAAGTATAGCTAACACATTATCATGGGGATTCTTTGAATTTGTCCATGAAATTCCTCCCAGATGAGTTTTTTTTTTAAACCAAAACTCTAGCATAAATCAGCAAGTTCAAGCATAACATGAGAGGAGAGAAAAACTAAAGGACACTAGATCTGGAAGTTGCAATCTAAACAATTAAATCACAGAGGAAACAATGAAGTTGCATCATTGCAAGCATGCATGTAAAAATAACAAAAGCAAATAAAAGATTATCAGCATCAAAAGGATACATTATCCAATTATCAACTCAGGATTAAATTAAGAGATTTCCCTTTTTAAGGCCCATGAAAACCAATAAATTTGTCTATCATCGCACCAATTTGTAAGACTTAAACAATATGTCATGAAACAATAATGTTACAAGAATTTTGTACACTCAATCTCTTGTGAAGTTGTCATGCATGACCGGATCAAGTAGCCAACATGATCAGCAATCTAAATTCTGATTATGACACATTAAAGTAGCTGCAATATTCACTAGAAGGGCATACCTAAAGCCAAAGTATGAGAAAACGTTTATAAACTTTAAATACAGTTAATTAGATCTCAAAACATACACCAAATAAAAATATTGAAAAGATGATAAAGCAATTTATATTCAGATAAAAGCCGCTTCACAGCATTCAATTGTAATTGCAGCACAAAAACATAATGGATGAGTCCAATCCAAGGCACATTCTCTATTTTTATTTTTAACATGTGGACAAAGCCACATGTCAAAGGTGTGTATCACTTTGGAAATTGATCTTATCGCGATTATCCAGCGAACAGAAGAATTACTTTACAAAACCACTTCCATAATTGGAAATCTTTTTTGATGTCATTGTGACCGTATTTCAAATAATGAGTAACTAGAGTTTTTATAAAATACCTTTTGTAATCATGCTAGTACCATTAGAATAACCACATACCTTCCGGTGGAGGCACACAAACTCTGTTTATTATTATTATTATTCTTTGAAGGCCCACTAATCCAACGACTGTTAATGCCTGATGGCTTGATATGTACTCTTTGTTATTTTTATCTTTTTTTTTTAATAATTAATTGAGATACTTTACTTAATAATGAATTATACACTATTTTTAAATTGATTTAACATATATATCCTTGGCAAATCTGAAATTTACACAAATTTCCATAGATTCTGGCCTTTCATAAAATTATTATTTTCCCTTTCAAATTATATATATATATATATATATATATATACAAAAATATAAAAATATACACAAACAAAAGAAATAAAAAGAATTTTTTCTCTAAGTATAATTTAAAAAAATATCTATATAAGTGCCACATAGAATGGCATATATGATACCAAACTCAAATATAAAAACATAGCTTGCATTTGTCAAATTGGGAATTAATTGATAGAAAAAAAGGGCTTAAAGCCCATACATAATTCTTTATTTTGGTCAAAGTTTTATAGGTCAATGACATCCACCCTATTTTTAAAGCCATTGGTGTAAGACATTTGAATCAATCTTGCTGAATACAGTGATGGTAATGGATTCGAGTTGTGGTTTCGAGCTTACAATTCAACCCCGCACCATCGGGTAGAGGGCAAACTGGCTAGATATTTAATTCTTAGCTTGTGTGCATACCCCTAATAGTGTTTGTCAAATCTGTCAAAAAAAAATTTATTTTGATAATTTAATTGAAGATTACTGGTCTCTTAACCTACTAGTATATAAAGTCTCATGTCTCGAGGGTGACGAAAAATGAATCCTTGCAGGCATAGAATCAACGTGCATGGAATATTTAAAAAAATTGCGCACTTCTTTGACGAGTTTTATATGGGCTAAGATGTTCATTGTCCGATGGTTATGTAGACTACTGTGGCATGTTCATTTTCCTAAAAGTAAATAAATAATAAATAAATAAATAATTTATTATTTATGAGCACATCTAATGGGCCGGATGAGAGTTTTACAAATTTTTTTTTTTTATGCAAAAAGCTGAAGCTAAAAAAGAAAAAAAACAGAAAGAAAAAGACTTAAAAAGAAAGCTGCAACTGCTAGCACAAATCTTTCGAGCCGAGTGATGGGGGTTGAGGCCTTATGAAAAGAGAGAAAGTTGAGGGTTTAGACGACCCGAAAAGCAACTAGGGAGTCTGCAAGAGTGTTTGAGTCACGGTTAATAAGCTCTAGCGAGAGGTGGGGAAGTGATATATTGAGACAGTCTTGCATCTGTTGGAATTTCGGCTTGAAGGGCTAAGAAACTGTTTTTTGAAAGTTATTAATCATTTGAGTTATTCCTGGGTAGTCGCAGAAAAGTCTGTTTGGATGCCATCCATTGGAGATGCAAAGGCTTAGAGCTTGAATGACGGCCTCCATCTCAACCAAGATTGGTGAGTCGGATCTGCTACCACAAGCTCCTGCAATCAAGATTTTGTTGTAGTTAGAGATGATAACATATCCTACTCCACACTCATGAGAAGTTCTGATCCAGGTTGTATCAATATGGACAATGATGATAGGGTGAGTATTTCTGGGTTTAGAGAACTCCCTATGTTTGCTAATAATTGCATGATCAAAATCTGAGCAGTAGGACCAAGCTTTGTCTACAATGGTGTTTAGATGTGGTCTCCGGTTCTTGAAGATAAGGTTGCATCTCTCTTTCCAATTAACCAAACAGTAGTGACAATTAGAGCTTTGGCAAAGTGGCTTTTGTGGTGGTGGTTGAAGGAGCGGTAATCCGAGCCACGAATTGAGAACATGAAAGTTAAGAAAAGGTAAACCCAAACAGTCTAGGACTTTGTACCAGCAAGCAATGGTCTTTGAACAATTCCAGAAGAGATGGCTTGCGGTTTTCGGGGCTCTAATTCACAGAATTTGCAAAGAGTGTAAGGGCCGATGTTGAGATCATATAAATAGGCCCTGTTGGCAATTTACCATGGAACATTTTCCAAATAAAGATCTTGATGAGAGGGATAACCCGAAGTCTCCAAATCCGATGCCACCCAAACCAATCTTTGGCATCACAAATATTGAGATGATCATAAACTGTAGAAGCAAGAGTAATTTTGATAGTTTCATGACCCCAAATCCAGAAGTTTTTTGGGGCATTAGCATCAATCTTGTTTATCCACTTCCAATCCAGATTTTGGCCGAAAATATTACTCAACGTATCTTGATCCAAGGAGTCATTGCGAATAAAGTCAACAAAGGACAAATTCTTCTAGATTAAGTTCATGTTGATGTGGTGGGCTTCATGTTAATGGGTAAATCCATGATACAAGGCTCTCTCCACAGATCAATAGAAAGAGGGTTGCAAGAAGAAATTTTCAGGTTTACTCTGATGATCTCATTAGTTTTACAAATGGATTTGAAAAACCAGGAGGTTCGATTTAAGCAATTCATATTCCAGACATTCCAATGACCATAGCTTGGAAGATATCCACCCAGATTTTGTCCTCAGAGTTTAAAATTGCAAAAATGTTTTTGGTCATTTAGGAATGCGTTTTAGATTGTGAATACTTAAGCCCCTTTCAGATTTGTTAAGCGTAGTAATTGTCCAACCGATAGAATGGAAGCCGTTTCGATTGCTTGTCCTACCCTAGATATGCCAACTTAATTAAAATGATGTCTGCATGATATGTAAATGGCTCAGAAAAGAAAAAAAGGCAGAAGAATAAAATAAAATAAAATAATTTATACTTAATTGAAGGAATTTTTTAATTATTATTTAAAAGAGCAAAGAATACAATCCTGCCCAGTGGAGGGATCAGTAAATTACAGTAAAACTAAAAAATTATAAAAGTAATCATTTTTAAATCAATTGTAAAGTAGAACGATTTAATTCGTTAGTATCTTCTACATGCCATTTGCAATGACATTATTAGGGAAATAGTCTCCTTATAAAATTGATTTACAAGATTCTTCTCAAGAACAAAAAGATTTATTTAAAAAGAATGTTTAAAGAAATTCACATACCTCTATGGTTAAAAGTTAATTTTTGACCCCTAATTTATACTATTTAAAATATATACTTTTTAAAAATTTTAAAAAATTAATTTATTTACTAAAGTTATGGTTTTTGAAATATAAGGCATATTAGAGAGGTAAGATGTGAAGCAGCGGAAATTGTGTTGATGAAACTCTTTGGTAAATTAACTAAAAGTCAGATGTGATCATGATTTTTTTTCAAGTTATAGAAGCACTTATTTTAAAAGTGTTTTTGAGAGTAAATTAAGTGCTTTTTAATGTTTTATGTTTGGGTAAAGCTAATGTAAAAGTACTTTTATATGTATGAAGTTGTTTGGATGTGGATTTTTAAAAGGGCTTTTAGGGGTGGCAAATTACTAAAGTGGGCATTCATTGAGTTATTATTATACATTGCTATGATAATAATAATGATAATAATAATAATAACTTAATGTATTATAATTATAATTATAATTATAATTATAATTACAATTAATTATTAATTATTATAACTTGATGTAATTATGATAATATATAATAATAATAATAATAATTATTATTATTATAGTCATGTTTTTTGTTGTTTAATAAGCTAGGATTGAGGGCATTAATTTGTTTAATTGTTGAGGGTAAACTGGTAATTTACAACACAAAAAAACATCTTTTTAGAAGTGCTTTTTTCAAAAGCACCTCTTTACTCGACTTTTTGAAAAAGGTGAATTTGAGCTTTTTAACAACTCCTACTTTTGAGAAAAGTCCAATACAGTCTTTCTTTTCATCCAAAAGTCGCTTAACTTATAAAAAATGCTTTTGAGACTCTTAGAAGCCAATCCAAACAACCCCTTAGCTTGTTTATAATTTTATAAGAAGAACTTCAGTATAAAAAATAATTGAAAAATTAATCAACACTTCTTGGTCTAATGGCAATGGGTATCCTGTGTAAGGTATTTATGTACTTACCGAAGAGATGAATTTAAACCTCAATTGCATTAGACTACGGAGATTACTAATTGAATTAGATTATGAATTTGCATTAAGTTGTTTTTTAATTGGATTATTTGTTACTTGTTAGTTGAGTTCATTGTTAATTATATAGATATGATAGATTTTTTACACTTAACCCAAAATTTTTAGATGTATATATATTTCATATAAATTATTATTGTAATCTCAAATTTGAATTAATGGAATTGTTTAAAATATACTTTTTTTTTGAGAAAAAATTTTGAATTCAGCATTTCTATAATTTTGTTTCTGGTTCCGCTATTGACCTCAACTCACGTAGGGTGAGTATACAACTGTGCTAAGATATTAACTCTATGTTTGTGCAAGCTCCTAACATGGTTTGTCCACATCTCGTCAAATTTATATATATATATATATATACCCTAAAAAATATATATATATATATATATACCCAATGGAAAACAATATAATTATGAGTATATCTCACAAATTTCAATCTTTTCTTTAGATAGTTATTAATAAAAAAATATTTTTATAGTATTTAAAATTGAAATACCTAAAATTCACATCTCTTCTTTTTTTTTTTCACTTCTTTCCGGTTTGGAGTTTTCTTTTAATTTCTTTCTTTAAAAAAATTGTATTAAAGAAAGGAAACTCAATCCAATCAGATATAAAACAATATGGGTATATAGTAATTAATTTTCAACTTTTTTTTAAGGATATATATGCATATGATTTTTTTTTTTTTTTTTGAAAAAAAGACATTTGCTCATAAGTAAAATATTCCTGTATTTTAGTTAAAATTGACTAAAATTCCGAAGTGAAAACAAGGAATGAAAAATTATTACCCAAAACAATACCCATAAAAGCATTAATAGAAATTATCGATTTCGCTAGTTTAGTTTTAATGAAACATAACTTTTATTTTTATTTATTTATTTATGTATGTCGATAGAAAGACTCAGAGATGATATGTACATGTACTAAGAGATGTATCATTTTAAAAAGTAAATTTCGAAGAGATGTAGAAAAATATAACTCTTTCCACATAAGATCCACATTGAGACCCAATATATAATGAATAAACATTACTCAAATAAACAATACTACGACAGTAAAGTTTTAAACTCTCACTCTCATCCCTTTACATACTTTGTAGTGAATTATTATAATTATCATAAATACTTTTTAATTAAATTAATTTTATTATGATTACTACGTGGTAATAATCGAGCGGTCTAAGATACTTCACTCCTTTGTTAAGTGTTTGCATTGTAATAACAAAAATGTAGTTGGGGTGGTTTCTTGCTGAAAGTATATATATAGTATAATTAGCATTGTAAAGTCTGGTTTTTGGCAAATTAGAATGTCCTTCAACTTCAGCATGCAGCAGAAATATGTGCTAAAAATAAGATAAAATAAAATAAACTTTTATTATTGTCTCTTATGGGTGACATTTGCAATGACGCTAATCCACTATCATGAAACGAAGTAGACGCGCAGCACATGATTAATAAAAACAGCGACCAAAATGGGACCCGCCAATCACTTTTTATAAATAAGTTGTCAGCCTGCCACATCAAAAGGGACCCGCAAATCACACTCACAAAAAGAGACACAATATAAAGGTTGTGACCATACCATCTCCAACGGCTTCGATTCATGGATTTGTAGCCGCCACGAATCTTAAAGAACATGTGGATGAATAGCTACTTATGGTCAAAATAAGTTACCGGGTTACATCTGTCGGTGGTGCATTGAACTGTTTCATTGGCAGCCGAGTTCAGACATCGCCCACCACTGTTTAAAATTAGTGCGAAAACGATTTCATTATAAAAATAATAACAAAACTTTTTTTTTAAAGAGAAAAAGAAAAAAAAATCTCGAATCTTCTAAAGATTTATTTTTCAAAGAAATATACTATTTTCATATAAACATTTTATTTTATTTTATGTTTTTTTTTACAAACACAGACAAACATTATCTCTTAAAAGTTGTCAAAAAAACAAATAAGATGCGACTAGCATAAATTATAATCGCTTTATCAACCTTTAATTATTTATTAACTTGGCTACCACTCGACTTCAATTTCGATGCACTTTTGATCGATCATTAGAGATTTATTAACTCGATTAAATATCACATAAGGTAATTAAAATTTTACCAAATGCACTCTCAAAAGATTTTTAAGAATCAAATAGAGCTGATAAATCTCCTACTATTCAACTTTGAAGAAAAAGAATGAAACAATATTCTTCTCAGGAAACCCAACGGACAACATTGAAGATTTGATCCTGAATCTACTTATTCACAGTTCAAATAACAATCCCCTATATTAAGCAATGATTTATCCCCTCCAACTTCGGTTTTCAATTTTAATAAATTATGATTTTTTTTGTTTTTTTAAATCTTAAAAGTATGTAGATTTTTTTTTTAGAAATTTTTGAAGCATAATAAAGATGTCATACATGACACACTCCATCTGATAATATTTAATGTCAAATATTTGTGTACTCGCATGTTTCTTTGTGGCTGCAAAATTGAAGAACATGACTAAATTCAATGTATATTCCAAGTCAAATGCGTTTGACTCCTGCTCATCTTTGACCAAGGACAAAAAAGTAAAATAGCAGCCAAAATGGCGCTTTCAATAGTATTTGCAAAACCCTTCCATATTTCCTAGAATCCATTCTTCCTTTTGCTATAAATAGACCATGAAATGGAGCTCAAAGTCTTCAAAACAATCAAAGAAAACAAGAAAAAGAAGAAGCTGTTTCTTTTCTGTTCCTCAATTCAGTGTTCAAGTTTTGGTGATTTAACACAAGAGATGGCAGCAGAAATCCCTCTACTAACTTCTTATAAGATGGGCAAGTTTGATCTCTCACACAGGTTCATTACTCAAATTTCATCAAACTTATTAAACAATCTGCTAATGATGCCTTATCTTAATGTATAAACTATTTAATTAATCTTGTTACACTTTGTTTATTTAATTGGATATAATGAAGACATAAACAACATATGTTTTACTTACTTCAGAGTAGTTTTGGCTCCATTAACAAGATCAAGGTCTTATGGCAATGTTCCTCAACCCCATGCCATTTTGTACTACTGTCAGAGGGCTTCCAAAGGAGGCCTTCTGATTACTGAAGCTACTGGAGTTTCTGACACTGCTCAAGGGTAATTAATTCATTCTATCAACTTCTAAATCCTTTTAATTCTCCATTTTAATCATAAATAAAATGTCTGCTCTTAATCTGAATTGCAGGTACCCTGAAACTCCTGGAATTTGGACTAAAGAACAAGTGGAAGCATGGAAACCAATTGTGAAGGCTGTGCATGATAAGGGTGGTGTGTTTTTCTGTCAGTTGTGGCATGTAGGAAGAGTCTCAAACTATGGTAAAGTTTAATGCAATCATTCATGCAATTCATTCGTGTAAAGATTTATGTGTTTAATCTAATAATCTATGAAATTTTTGGTAAAATAGGTTACCAACCTAATGGACAATCTCCGATCTCCAGTACTGATCGGCCAATACCGCCTCAAACCCATCATGATGGTACTGTTGAAGAGTACTCTACTCCCCGACGAGTAAGAACCGATGAGATCCCGCAAATTGTCAATGATTTCAGATTGGCTGCAAGGAACGCTATTGAAGCTGGTAAGTTCTTTTTATACTAAATACAAGTTCGAACTCAAAACCAATCACATTACCGATCTTTGTTGTTTCTGAAATGCAGGCTTTGACGGAATTGAAATCCATGGTGCTCATGGCTACTTGTTGGAACAATTCATGAAGGACAGCGCGAATGACAGGACTGATGAATACGGAGGTAGCTTGGAGAACCGATGCCGCTTTGCTATTGAAGTGATTGAAGCAATTGTGAATGAGATTGGTGCTGATAGAGTCGGCATTAGACTCTCCCCATTTGCAGATTACATGGAAGCCTGGGACTCAAACCCAGAGGCTCTCGGACTCTACATGGTTCAGGCACTGAACAAGTTCGGCATTCTCTACTGCCATATGGTCGAGCCGAGAATGGCTATTATAGATGGTAGAAGACAGATTCCACACCGTCTTCTTAACTTGAGGAAGGCATTCAATGGAACATTTATAGCTGCTGGAGGATATGATCGGGATGAAGGTAACAAGGTTGTTGCTGAAGGTTATACTGATCTCATTGCCTTTGGTCGCTTGTTCTTGGCAAATCCTGACTTGCCGAAGAGATTTGAGTTGGATGCACAGTTGAACAAGTACAACAGGTTTACCTTCTACACTCCAGACCCTGTCGTCGGGTATACAGATTACCCGTTTCTCAATGAGCCTTCTGCTTGAGTTCCTGAAGATTTTGCCTGCCTTTGAAGTTTATTCCTGCATTTGTTTCAGTAAAAGAAGAAAACCATATTACAGATTAAAGATACAAAATTATCATGTACCCATATTTATTTAAATTGACTGGAATAAAATTGTTTTAGTTCACCAATACAATGAGTGTGATCCTGTGATCCCATCATTAATTAAACAAAAGTAAACAAGATCAATCAAACAAAGGAAATTACAAATTTACAGCAAGACTATTAGTTCCTGTGATTAAGCAGAACACGAAACCTAAAGAATAAATAAAAATGTTCATTGAGTTAGCTACCCAATGACACTGATAAGATTGTTGAACATTTGGCCATACCTGTCATTTGAAAAAAATCAGAATAACAGAACCCTAGAATAATATCCAGAACTTGTGATTGTGCCAAAGCATTTGGTGCAGGAAAGGCAGATAGTAAGCCCATCTCGGTAGCGGACTAGAATCAGGCCTAATTTTTGTTTAAAAAAATCTTCATAATTGAATTAAAGTTAGCAATTATTACTCATTGATATGAAATCAACAATCAATTAATTATCGAGGATCCATCATATGAACATATGAATATATGTGTTAAATCTCACATAGATTTCACAAGCACAAAAATCCTCCAATCCTCCAACACGATCAATAATACGGAACCAAAAGACTATTAGTTCTCGTGATTAAGCAAAACACGGAACCAAATGAAAGAAAATATTGATTGAGCTCGCTACCTAATGACACTGATTAGACTATCGAACATTAGGACATACTTATCATTTGAAAAATCAGAATAACATAACCCCAGAATAATATCTAATACTCGTCATTTTGTCAAAACATTTGGAGCAAGAAAGACAAAAAGTAAGCCCATCTCAGTAATAGGACTAGAATCGTGTCTTTAGTGGTCCAATTCAATAATTGTCTAAATGTTTTTCTTTGTGACAGAAAACCACAATAATTGTTTCTCTAATTGACAATGTTTTGTTTAAATGTTCTATAGTGGTCCAATTTAGTGTTTGTCAACTACAAATATCTATAATGTTATTAAGACTCTTTATTCTTGCAGCTGAAATATATAACTCTATCACATGCATCAGTACAAAATATTGTAATTAATAGTGAATACAACATCATATTTTATTTCATAAGTAGTGAATTATTTTAAGTTGCTTAAGTTGTAAGAAACATTGATAATCACGTCTCAATTTAATTATCACCATTATTAATTCGATTTTTGTACAATATAACCCAAGAATAAATATGCCATTAAACATGAACAATATACACATAATTATATATATGCAATGAAATAACATTATTTTATTATTACCCCCTTCTATTATTATACAATTGCCACTTTTAACTGTTTCACATGTATTAAGAAAGTTAATTACGTGTAGGGATGCAAGTGGGGCGGAAAATCTCCGTTTCCTACTGGGACCCACCCCGGCAGGGCAAGAAATGGGGGAAAACCCCCTCGTCGAGTTGCTGGGTGGGGCAGGGAGTGTATTCCCCACCCCACTCCCCTTGGGGATTCCACGACTTTTAAATTAAATATTATATATATATATATAATATTTATTAAAAATACCTCATATGATTAATTTTATTTATTAAAAAATTCAATATTAATATAATATTATAATAACCAAATATTTGGGTTTTAAAAAAATTAATGAAATATGAAATTTTTGTAATAGTTTTTGTATTATGAATTTTATGAATGAATTCGTACATTTAATTTACTTTCAAACTTTATGTTATTTTTAATAATTAGTTTGTTATTTTCTCATACATAATATTATGTTTATTTTAAAAAATATTTTGTTAATTTTTTTAATTTCATATATGATGTCTTACATGTGTAATGTTATACAAAAAAAAAAATTTGGCGGGCAGGGATTCCCCGACTCACAAGAGAGTGAGCCGGGAGAATTTCTCCCCTGTGGGGAATTTTGAGACGGGAAATTCCCATTGCGTGGGAAAAGGAAATGAAGATAGGGATCCCATTCCCCGCCCCCTGCCCCCGTCCCCATCCCACTTGCATCCCTAGTTACATGCTTTTAATTTTGTCAAAATATCACTTTGTTTTCCAAAATTACCCTTTACTTCATAATCTCATTGAATTTACTCTTTCTTCAATCTTAAATGAACCATCATATTATCTTTCCATAATTGTTGTGAAATATAGTAAATATGATGCATGCTTATTTTCTAGAAAATAATTCCCTCATTCCATGATTTTTTTAAAATCTATTAAATATGAAAAATTTGAATATTCATTCCTACCAAAAATTTGTTTTTAAAAAATCCAAAAAGACCACACACACATATATATTTTTAATTAAAAAAATAAAAATACTCCCTCCTATTATAATTTTTTTAAAATATGAAAAAAATATTCAATTAAAAAACTTGAACATTCATTTCCACCAAACTTTATTTTGAAAATAACCTAAAAAAATAAATAAATAAATATATATATATATATATATATATATATATAGTTTCAATCAAAAATTAAAAATATCCCTTCAAAAAATTTTACAATGCGCAAAAAATTCAATTTAATTTTCAACATTTATTCTCACCAAAATTTGTTTTAAAAATAAAAAAAATCAAAGATATATATCTTTGATAAAAATTTTTTTAAAAAAATCCCCTTCTTCTATAATCCAAGTTCACTTATAAGTTTTCTCACAATGCATAATAATTAAATATTATTTTATTAGAAAAACAAAAAGGCAACCTATTTTTAGTTGGAGCCACCATTTATTTACTTATTTACTTATTTACTTATGGCATGCATTTTGAAGAGATAATGCATTTAATTCTTTCATCATAATCCAAAACAAAAAATTAATTCTCTTGATTTTTTGAAGTAACAACTAAAAAGAAACATAAAAGTCTTCTAGAAAGTGACAAATAAAGAGTAACAAAATGAGTAAATAATGACTAGAATTGCCGGGCATACTAGTTTTCCGGTTTTCTATTTGTACTCAAAGCTAATCAAACACAAATTTGAAACCTAGCATGTCTATATATTTCTCAAACACATTTTGATCTAGGTTAAAGAAGATTTCACCATTATTACCGTTAGGTTTCAACCCATTTGGGCTAGATAAATAAAATTGGGCTTAGCCCCAGTCCCATAATGAAAAACAAAACTACATCAATAGTGGAAGCCACTTGAGGGCACAATGGTAATTTTGCCATTGGGATTAAAATCCAAGTGAGAAGGGGAGAGATGTGAGGAGATAGGGCAAAAGTGGAAGGGAAGAACCCAAGAAGGAGGAGAGAGTAGGGTTGCAAGATGATCGGCCGACGAAATCATGCGGGATCTAGCTCCAATTTGTCGAGGGAATTCCTTGCAAGTTGCCCTACAATTCTATCAGTTTGATCCTTCCTTGATCTCTTTTTTGGTGGCTGTTGTGATGCTCATGTTTGTGAAATATAGATATTCTTTTTGAGTTATCTCTTGTGAATCCATCATGTATTGATGATGCTCACCCTCTTGTGAACCTCTAGCTTGTGTCTAGAGAGTAGATTGTAATCCTCTAGTTGTATCTAGAGCGAAACCTCATTGTATCCCATTATTGATGTAGTAAAGCATTTCTAAGTGGCCTCAAGGAGCCTCATGGTTTTCCCCTCAATTTGAAGGATTTTTCACGCTAAATTGGGTGTCTTGCATGTTGTATGCGTATTTATCATCTTTAGAGTTCATTATCTCATTTTAGACCACAAAGAGGGATTGTTTTAGCATTTGTAGGAGTTGTATTATTATTAGGAGGCCATCCCCCCACATAGGAGGCCGCACAAGCTTTAGCGAGAACTGGCAGCGGGCGGTGTCTGCCACACTGGACTCGACAGAAGTCATGCGGGCATTTCGAGCCCGCATATGAACAATACTTCCTTGATAGCAAAAGACTGCGTGGGCCGTTGAGAGCCGCAAAGGGTTGGCAGAAAAGGGTGTGGCTGCACAAAAAGACGCACATGTGAATAGCAACAGTACTACAGTACAACAAACATTATTTTTGCTACAGTGTTTCAGCTAAGTTTTACACTTTTGCATAACCGGAAAACTCCAACAATCACAAAAACTTCCACTATCATTTTAAAGGGTTATGCTTCTTCTATTAATGAAATAATATTTCTGTGTTTGTATTAAAGAAAAAAAGGATTTGAAATAAGAGCCAAATCAGGCATTCTTACAAATGAGAAAGAAAATCATATATTTTTGAGAGACACTAGAGTTGATTTTTACACAATTGTTACTAATAATAAAATCTTTTGAGTATGTCTCTGTTTCTCATAATTATTCTAAGTATTATTTATGTCATTTAAGATTTGGATACATAAATAAATAAAATAAAATACTTAAAATGAGCCAGCAGGAACACTGCCTAAATTAAATATTAATGTTTTTGATATTTATGAATTATGTGCCAAAAGGAAAATTATCAAAGAAGTCATTTTCCAATGCAAAATCATTTGCTTAAGTAACCCAAATATCTATCATTTAGATTAACTCCATCCCTCTAAAGTTGCATAGCAATGGATTCACCATTGTAAAGTTATTGTCCATAATATATCATCTTAGTTGTATGTAACGGACTTTTTATTATCCCCATATATTATCCCCACCCACATGGTAAATCTTTAGAGAATCATTAAGCTACTGTAACAAGTGCATTTCTGTACATGTCTATCTCTTGATAACATTTGTCAACTTTGTCAAAAATAAAAAATAGTATCTAAAACTTAAATCACCTAAAATAAATATTCATCTCTTCTCATTCATTATTTTTTTTCACTTTTATCAAGTTTTAGTCTCTTAATTCTTACTTTTAGAAGAAAAAAATCTATTAAAGTAAAGAAAATAAAAGACATGAAGCAATATGAGTACATAAGAAGTGATTCTCAATTTTTTTTTTTTAAGGAATATATGCATTTTTTTAAATTCCGAACATATTTAATTAAATTACACTATAATTTTGAAGCCAAAACAAAAGAGGAAACCATTTTCACAAAACAAAACCCATAAAATATACAATACAAAGTGATCTGATGGTTTTAACCTCCATGAATTTTTTTTGAAAAATATTAAATAACCAATAATTTTTAACATTTAACATTTTGGGTTTAAAAACCATATTTTGCAGTGCCATCTTTTGTTGTATTAGGTTAAACAAATTAGCTCACTTTTATTGTGGTATCTTTTGGGATGGCATTTGCAATGACACTAGTCTATTGTTATAAAACACAATAGGAGCAAAAGCATGTCCAATAAAAATAGTCATAAAAAAGGAGCCAAATACATTTATTGTCGTCACTTTTATTGTGGTTTTATACTCTTTTTATTGTCTTCTACATTTTTGTAAAAAAAAAACAGTTACAATCAATTTAGAAATTTCACTTCAAATTTTTTTTTTTTAAAACAATCCTATCAGGACATCCTAGCTTTTATTATTATAAGACTTCATTTAAATTTTTATTAAAATATCTACCAAACACCCATATAAAAGTAATACACGCATATCCCCCCGTTGAGCACATCTAATTTAAGCATCAAAGTATAATAATTAAAGACGTCATACATGACACACTCGATCTAATAATATTTAAATCTCAAATGTATGTCCTCAAAGTTTCTTTATAACTGCAAAATCCAAGAACAAGAGTAAATTCAATGAATATTCCAAGTCAAAGGCCTTTGACTCCTGTTCAGCTTTGACCAATGACAAAAAGCAAAATAGCCGCCAAAATGGCACTTTCCAATTTTGCTTGCAAAACATTGCTTGTTTTCTAGAACCCTACTTCCTTTTGAGGTCTTCTCTTGCTATAAATAGACCATCAAATGGAGCTCAAGTCTTCAAAACAATCAAAGAAACCAAGAAAAAGAAAAAGGTGTTCCTTTTTTGTTCCTCAATTTAGTGTTAAGTTTTAATAATTGAACTCAAGAGATGGCAGCAAAGATCCCTCTACTTACTCCTTATAAGATGGGCAAGTTTGATCTCTCACACAGGTTCATTACTCAAATCTCATCAAACTTATTATTATTCAACCTACTGATAATGCCTTACGTTGAGTTCTATCTATTTCTCTCTAATTTATACTGAAAACATTGAGGACTAAATACAAATTTGGTAGTGCACTACTAAACTTCTCTGTCTAATTCATTATGAAAACAATTATATATACCCTATTTCATTCATCTTGATACATTTTATTTTATTGTTTGGATATTATGAATACATGATTAAGTTGAGATTAACATATGCTTTACTTATTTCAGAGTAGTTTTGGCTCCATTAACAAGAACAAGATCTTATGGCACTGTTCCTCAACCCCATGCCATTTTGTACTACTCTCAGAGGACATCGAAAGGAGGCCTTTTGATTAGTGAAGCTACTGGAGTCTCTAATACTGCTCAAGGGTAATTAATTCATTTAATCAACTTCTAAATCCTTCTAATTCTTCATTTTAATCATCAATAAAAAGTGTGGCCTTAATCTGAATTGCAGATACCCTGAATCTCCTGGAATTTGGACAAAAGAACAAGTTGAAGCATGGAAACCAATTGTGAAGGCTGTGCATGATAAGGGTGGTGTGTTCTTCTGTCAGTTAGGGCATGTAGGAAGAGTATCAAGCTATGGTAAAGTTCAACACATACATTCATGCAAAGATTTATGTGTTTAATCTAACAATCTATGAAATATTTTGGCAAAATAGGTTACCAACCTAATGGACAAGCTCCAATCTCTAGTACTGATCAGCCAATGCCGGATCAAACCCATCTTGATGGTACGGTTGAAGAGTACTCTCCTCCCCGACGACTACGAACCGATGAGATCCCGCAAATTGTCAATGATTTCAGATTGACTGCAAGGAATGCTATTGAAGCTGGTAAGTTCTTTATATTAAATACAAGTTCGAACTCAAAACCAATCACATTACCGATCTTTGTTGTTTCTGAAATGCAGGCTTTGATGGAATTGAAATCCACGGTGCTCATGGCTACTTGTTGGAACAATTTATGAAGGACAGTGTGAATGACAGGACTGATGAATACGGAGGTAGCTTGGAGAACCGATGCCGCTTAGCTATTGAAGTGATTGAAGCAATTGTGAATGAGATTGGTGCTGATAGAGTCGGCGTTAGACTCTCTCCATTTGCAGATTACATGGAAGCCTGGGACTCAAACCCAGAGGCTCTCGGACTCTACATGGTTCGGGCATTGAACAAGTTTGGCATTCTCTACTGCCATATGGTTGAGCCAAGGATGGCAATTGTAGATGGTAGGCAGCAGATTCCACACCGCCTTCTTAACTTGAGGAAGGCATTCAAAGGAACATTTATCGCTGCTGGAGGATATGATCGAGATGAAGGTAACAAAGTTGTTGCTGAAGGTTATACCGATCTCGTCGCCTATGGTCGCTTGTTCTTGGCTAATCCTGACTTGCCAAAGAGATTTGAGTTGGAGGCAACGTTGAACAAGTACAATAGGCTCACCTTCTACACTCAGGACCCTGTTATTGGGTATACAGATTACCCGTTTCTCGATGAGGCTTCTGCATGAGTTCCTGAAGATTTTTCCTGCATGTGTTTCAGTAAAAGAAGAAAACCACATTATAGACTGAAGATACAAAATTCTCATGTACCCATGTTTGACTTGGCTGCAATAAAATTGTTTTAGCTCATCAATACAATGCCTGTGATCCTGTGATCCCATAATCGATTGAAGAAAAGTAAACAAGATCAATCAAATAAAGGAAATTACAACAAGGCTATTAGCTCCTGTGATTAAGCCGAACACGAAACCCAAAGAATAAGCAAAATGTTCATTGAGTTAGCGCAATGACACTGATAAGACCGTTGAACATTTGGCCATACTTGATATTTGAAAAATCAAAATAACAGAACCCTAGAATAATATCTAAAACTCACAGAATCCCAGAACAATATCTGAAACTAGTCATTTTGGCAGAAAAAGCAAAAAGTAAGCCCATCTCAGTAATAGGACTAGAACCATGTCTAATCATTGGTGGATAATCTTCCTAATTATATTTGACTTAGCAATTATTATTAATTGATATTTAATCAACAATTGATTCAGTGTTGTTAAGGCGCGCGCCTAGGCCCCAATGCGCAGCGCTAAACCTCCTTAGCGCCTCTAAGGGTCTAAGACAAACCGCTTTTAATAAGGCAAGGGCTTTTTGGGCTTTTTTGCGCCTTTTTTTTTAAGCCTAAGGCTCCAAAAAAGGCGCGCCTTATTGAAAAAACTGTTGGTCGATTTACAGCTTTACTAGGCATTGGTATTTAAAAAGTCTCTAAGTCTATTAAAAAAAATAGAATATAATAACTAAGCAATAAATATATTAAAATTAGAAGTCTAGTAATCTTCTTGGTTTGAAGAGGGAGAGCAACTAAGCAACCGCCACTACACTTCAAGGATCAACAAAGTGCAGCACTGCAGCAGCAATCTCATTCTAATAAAGGTACAGCTGATTTTTCATCTTCATATTACTTTCTTCTTTTCCATCTTTTTACAAGAGTTTTGCCATCAAATTAGTTTTTGTTTTTTTTATAAAAACAGAGATAAACAAAGATCTTTGAAACTATTCATTTTTCATTCCTTTTTTGGTTTCCTTTTTAGAAAACATAAAACATGTTATAAGAATATAATTAACCATCCATATTCATGTTTTCATTGATCTTCAAAACAGAGCATAAGTTTATGTTTTTACATTGATTTTGTTTACTTTTCACTAACAATGTTTTCTCCTTTAAATTATGTAGAAAATGTCGAATGATATGGGTGCATCAAGTGGACATGTAAGCAACAAAAAAGACCCTGCATGGAAGTATAATTTTCTAAGTAATCCCAACGACCCAAACACAGTCACCTGTATGTTTTGTCAAAAGATAACAAAATGAGTGATCTTTCGGGCCAAACAACACCAAATCGGTAATTTCAGAAATGCCAAACCTTGTTTGAAAGTTCCAGAACATGTCAAAGAGGAGCTTTTTTCTTATATGAAGGAAAAAAAATGCAAAAAGAAAACTACAACTTACCAGATATTGATGATTTTGGTAATATGGTGGAAATTAATGAAGAAGAAGATGAAGGCAACACTAAGCGGAAACAATTATCACAACAATTTAGTAAAGAGTCTAGGGATAATGCCAAAAGACCAAGGCAAAAGGGTCCCATGGATGTGTTTGTAAAACAAAAGCCAGATAAAGTGGTTGAGTTGAGAAATCATGGGAAATTGAAGCAAGTAAATATCAAAGATGCATGTGACAAAAAGCAAAGAGAAGAAGCATGCCAATATATTGCTCGTTTTTTCTATCAAGCAGGAATTCCTTTTAATGTTGCAAAGTTAGATTCATTTAAATGGGCAATTGAAGATATTGGACAATATGGCCCAAACTTGAAACCTCCAAGCTACCATGAATTGAGAGTTACACTACTTCAAAAAGAGATGGACTATACAAATGAATTGTTCAAGAATCACAAGGAAGCTTGGGTTAAGCATGGTTGTTTTGTCATGTCAGATGGACGGACTGATATAAGGGGTAGAAGTTTGATGAATTTTTTAGTAAATTGTCCAGCTAGAACTATGTTTGTCAAGTCCATTGATGCTTCTGCTTATGTGAAAACTGGTGAGAAAATGTTTGAGTTGCTGGATTCTTTTGTGGACTATATAGGAGAGGCCAATATTATCCAAGTAATCACTGACAATACAATTAACTTTGTCATGGCTGGTAATTCTTTTCTTTTATTCTTAATTAGCATTTTTCAATTCATTTTCATTCATAAATTATGATTCCAAAATTTCAGAAGTAACTCACTAATTTATAATCTGATTTTCTTTGAAATAGGAAAGCTATTGCAAGCAAAAAGACCACACCTCTATTGGACACCATGTGCAGCACACTGCATTGACCTTATGCTAGAAGATATTGGCAAGCTTCCTCTAATTAGCAAGACTTTAGAAAGGGCAACCGCACTTACTAGATTCATATACAATCACACTAATGTTTTGAATATGATGAGACAGTTCACAAAGCAAAGAGATCTAGTTAGGCCTGGTAAAACTCGCTTTTGCACATGTTATCTCACATTACAAAGTGTTCATAAGCAAAAAGTGAATTTAAGAACTATGTTTACTTCTTAAGAATGGACGACAAGCAAATGGACAAAGAATCAGAAGGCTAAAAGGGTTGCTGAAACTGTTCTAATGCCTTCATTTTGGAATGGTGTAATTTTTACTCTTAAGGCTATGGGATATATATATGAGACTATGGATAGAGCTAAGGAAGCTATTATAGAAGCTTTTGGTGAAAATGAAGGGAAGTACAAGGAGATTTTTAAAATCATTGATAAAAGATGGGAATGCCAGCTACATCACCCATTGCACGCAGCTGGATACTTATTAAATCCGGAGTTCTTTTATGATAATCAAAACATAGAGTTTGATGAAGAAATAACTTCGGGATTATATGCTTGTATAGCGAAATTAGTTCCAAGCCAAGAGATGCAAGATAAAATTATGAGTGAACTGCACATGTACAAAAATGCAGGACTTTTTTGGATTCCACTTGCAATTAGATCAAGGAAAACAAAAGCACCAGGTAACTTAAAGTTTACTAACTTATTCATAGTTTAAGTTTTTTTAAGTTTACTAAGTTATTCATATTTTTTGTTTTTATATTGATTATTATCTTATTTGTATTCAACTATATAGCTGAATGGTGGAACTTGTACGGGGAGCTCAACACCAAACTTACAGCAACTAGCAATTAAAATTTTAAGTTTGACTTGTAGTGCTTCCGGTTGTGAACGTAATTGGAGTGTTTTTCAGCATGTATGTTTTCCAATTTCTACCTATTCTTGAGTTATAGAATTACTTGAAAAGAATTTGAAATAAATATTAACTACACTAAACAATCAATTTTGCAGATTCACACAAAGCGGAGGAATAAATTAGAACAAAAACGGCTAAATGATCTAGTTTATGTAAAGTATAACCAAAAGTTGAAAGAAAGATATGATGGGAAGAATGTTGTTGATCCTATTTCATTAGGTGACATTGTTGACAGTAATGAGTGGCTAACAAGAAAGACGGGTGCAAATTTAGATGAAACAAAAGATGATTTGGTGTTTGAAGATGATGAACTGACTTGGGGTGTAGTGGCAAGTGCTGCTGGTCTTGGAGAATTATCAAGACGAACTAGATTGCAATCAAAATCTAGAGGAAATTGTTTAGCTGATGAAGTGGAAGATGACAATGAAGTAGAGCATGATGTAGATAGTTATGATTCTGAACAAGGAAAAGAAGATGAAAACATGAATTTAGAGTTTGACATTAATGATGATGATTATTAGTTGCTTATGTCTTATGATTTTAGGAATAGAATTTTGATTTTAAGATAGAAAAGTTTGTTAATATTAGAGTTTAAGCCTTTAAGCTTTCTATTTATCTATCATATAGCATATATATATATATATTATTTATGTGTGTGCACCTTACTTCAATCAGGCGCGCTTTTTTTTTTTTTGCGCTTTGAGCCTCGGGCAATATAAGGGACCTAGCGCCTCGGGTGCGCCTTGCGCTCTTAACATTGAATTGATTAATTATCGATGATCAATCATATAAACACATGAAATATATGAGTTAGATCAAAGTTACATCACAATTTCAGAATTTCACAAGAGAAAAATCCTTCACTGTGCACTCACGATTCTCTTGATCTTTTCACCATTGACCCTAAAAATGTGATGGCCAATATGAATATTAGGGTTTTATTGTAGCCGTCCAATCACAATTTTTTTTATAAGCAAAACCCTAATCCCATATCAGATATATGCAGTAATTAGATTAGTTTAGGCATGTAGCATAGGACTTATTTGAGATCTCTACATCTTTAGTAAATTAGTCCTTAGTAATTTTAATAATCACAATCATACACATTAACAAGTTGCAATTCAATCCAAAAGTTAGATATATTAATAAATGTTTCCCAATGTAATATTTTACATATTAGTTCCTCACTTCCTGTATCAATAAATAATTCATGTAAATAGGTATGATTAGATCACCAATGGCATTGTCAATCCTGGTTTGATGTTTGCCTCCTTATTATATTTGACATGATACAATTTTTAAAAATATTTATAACAATATATACTTTCATATAGTCAAATACTTAAAATTAACCAGCCAAATTTTATCAAACACATAAAAAACATATTTTAAAACCATAATCTCGTAAATTGTGATTGTAACCGTCCAATCACAACTTTTTTATAAACAAAACCTAATCTCATATAAGATATATGCACTAATTAGATTAGTTTAGTCATGTAGCATAGGACTTGTTTGGGATCTCTACATCTTTAGCAAATTAGTCCATAATAATTTTAATAATCACAATCATACTCATTAACAAATTGCAATTCAATCAAAGGTTAGAAAATATTAATATGTGAGACTCCAATGTAATATTTTATATATTAGTTCCTCATTTCCTCTATCAATAAATAATCCATATAAATAGGTATGATTAGACCACCAATGGCAATGTCGATCCTGCTTAAATGTTTGTCTCCTTATTACATTTGACATGACACAATTTTTAAAAATATTTACAACAATATATACTTTCATATAGTAAAATACTTAAAATTAACCAGCCAATTTTTTATCAAACATATAAAAAACATATTTTAAAAATATTCTCTCATGCAATAAGTGTGATAGATCCATCTTAGATTATTACAAACTTAATATATTCATTATATAACCTAACATGTCCATATATAACCTTTAATTAGGTATCATCGATTGACACCATCAAAGCGATATGATTTTATGCATAAGATTTAATGACACCCTTAAGTAATAAGGGCTTTTCTGTAACAAAATAAATGCCTCTATGACAATGTGTAGTATGACAATGTGTGGTCCAAGAGTTCTATAGTGGTCCAATTCAGTGTTTGTCAACAACAAACATTCACAATTTTACTAAGAGTCTTTATTCCAGTGGCGAGCACGTACCACTCTATCACACACATAGTATTACGACATGTGGCAACTAATAATGAATACAAAATTATATTTTATTTTATAAGTTGTGAATTATTTCAGGTTGCAAGTAACATAAATAATCGTGTTTTAATTTAATGATCTCCATCATTAATTTGATTTTTATACAATACAACCCAAGAATAAATATGTCATTAAACATGAATAATATAATCCCAACAATTATGTATGCAATGAAATAAAGTATTTTATTATTAAATAATAATTCTAATTGGCTTTGTGGAGCATACTAGTTTTTCGGTCTTCCGTTTGTACTTAAAGCTAATCAAATACAAATATGAAACCCGCCCTTTCTATATGTTTCTCAAGACTCAAACACATTTTGACTTAAAGGTTTAGTCAATGAATTTGCTACATTTTTTACGGAAAAGATCAGACTTTCTATATCTATTTTTATTGGATGAAATCATATTTCTATGTTTGTATTAGAGAAAAAAAGGATTTTGAAATAAGAGCCAAATCAGACATTGTTACAATTGAGAAAGATAATCATATATCTCTGAGAGTATTAGAGTTTAATTTTACACAATTGTTACTAATAATAAATATTCATCTTTTCATTATGTCTTTGTTTCTCATAATTATTCTAATTCTTATTTATGTCATTTAAGATTTGGATACATAAATAAATAAAAAATACTCAAAATGAGCCAGCAAGGAACACTGCCTGAATTAAATATTAATGTTTTTGATATTTATGAATGATGTGCCAAAGGAAAATTATTAAAAGAAAACCGTTTTCCAAACATTAAAAAATTGTCAAATTGACTTGAGGTAGTTCATTCATATTTATGTGCCCGTGTGACAAAAGAATGCAATATTTTATTACTTTTTACAAGTAATCACTCCATCAGCGATTCGATGCAAAATCATTTGCTTAAGTAACCCAAATATCTACCATTTAACTCCATCCCTCCAAGGATGCATAGCAAAGAATTCACTATTGTAGAGTTATTGTCCCTAATATATCATCTTAGATGCATGAGTAACCCAAATATCTACCATTTAACTCCATCCCTCCAAGGATGCATAGCAAAGAATTCACTATTGTAGAGTTATTGTCCCTAATATATCATCTTAGATGCATGTAGCAGACTCTCATTGCCCGCATATTACCCCATTCCACATAAAGGAATCATTAAGTTACCTAACCAGTGCACCTCTATACTTATCTGTCTCTTAGCAGCATTTGTTAACTTTGTCAAAAATAAAAAATAATATCTTCAACTAAATCACCTAAAATAAATACCCATCTCTTCTCATTCATTTTTGTTTTTTTTTCACTTTTATCAAGTTTCAGACTTCTCTTAATTTTTACTTTTAAAAGAAAAAAATCTATTAAAGCAAAGAAAAAAAAAAGGCATGAACCAGTATGAGTACATAAGAAATAATTCTCAATTTTTTTAAGGAATATATGCATATGATATTTAAAAAAAAAATCCAAACATCAACATATTTAATTAAATTTCACTAAAATTTTGAAACCAAAACAAAAGAGGTAACCATTTTCACAAAACAAAACCCATTAAATATAAAGTACAAAGTTATCTGGTGGTTGTAACCTCCATAAAAACTTTTTTTAAAATATTAAATAACCAATAGTTTTTAATATATAACATTTTAGGTTTAAAAACCATATTTTGCATTGCCATCTTTTGTTAAGGTTAAAAAAATTAGCTTACTGTTTTTGTGGTATCTTTTGGGAATGGCATTTGCAATGACGCAAGTCTCCAATCATGAAAAGCAATAGCCTCAAAGCATGTCCAATAAAAATAACCATAAAAAAGGGCCCGCAAAACATTTGTGGTACTTTTATTGTGATTTTATAATATTTCACTACATCACTACCCATGTCATAGTTAAAATTTATTCATAACTTCTATAATTTAAATATATATTCCACATTTACCAAACACCTATATAAAAATAATACACGCATATCCCCCGTTGAACACATCTAATTTAAGTATCAGCCATGACACACTCAATCTAATAATAATTAATCTTAAATGTATGTCCTCAATGTTTCTTTATAACTGCAAAATCGAAGAACAAGACTAAATTCAATGTATATTCCAAGTCAAATGACAAAAAGCAAAATAGCCGGCACAATGGCAATTTTCAATGTTACTTGCAAAACCATGCCTTGTTTCCTAGAACATTCTACCTTTTGAGGTCTTCTCTTGCTATAAATAGACCATGACATGGAGCTCAAAGTCTTCAAACAATCAAAGAAAGCAAGAAAAAGGTGTTTCTTTCCTATTCCTCAATTCAGTGCTCAAGTTTTGGTGATTGATTTAACTCAAGAGATGGCAGCAGAAATCCCTCTACTTAAGCCTTATAAGATGGGCAAGTTTGATCTCTCACACAGGTTCATTAATCAAATCTCATCAAACTTATTATTCAATCTTCTAGTAATGCCTTATTTTGATATCTATCTATTTCTCTCTAATCCATTGTGAAAACAATGAGGACTAAATACAAATTTAGTACTACACTACCAAACTTCTCTGTCTAATTCATTACAAAAAAACGACATGATTAACATATGCTTTACTTATTTCAGAGTAGTTTTGGCTCCATTAACAAGAACAAGGTCTTATGGCACTGTTCCTCAACCCCATGCCATTTTGTACTACTCTCAGAGGACATCCAAAGGAGGCCTTCTGAGTTCTGATTACTGAAGCTACTGGAGTCTCTGATACTGCTCAAGGGTGATTAATTCATTTTAATCAAATTCTAAATTCTTCTAATTCTTCATTTTAATCATCAATAAAAAGTGTGGTCTTAATTTAAATTGCAGATATCCTGAAACTCCTGGAATTTGGACTAAAGAACAAGTTGAGGCATGGAAACCAATTGTCAAGGCTGTGCATGGTAAAGGCGGTGTGTTCTTCTGTCAGTTAGGGCATGTAGGAAGAGTATCAAGCTATGGTAAAGTACAACGCATACATTCGTGCAAAGATTTATGTGTTTAATCTAACCATCCATGAAAAATTTGGCATAATAGGTTACCAACCTAATGGACAAGCTCCGATCTCCAGTACTGATCAGCCAAAACCGGATCGAATCCGTCTAGATGGGACGGTTGAAGAGTACTCTCCTCCTCGACGACTAAGAACCGATGAGATCCCACAAATTGTCAATGATTTCAAATTGGCTGCAAGAAACGCTATTGAAGCTGGTAAATTCTTTTTACATTACATACGAGTTTGAATTCAAAACCAATCATATTACCAATGATTGTTGTTGCTGCATGCAGGCTTCGATGGAATTGAAGTCCACGGTGCTCACGGTTACTTGTTCGAACAATTCATGAAGGACAGCGTGAATGACAGGACTGATGAATACGGAGGTAGCTTGGAGAACCGATGCCGCTTCGCTATTGAAGTGGTTGAAGCAATTGTGAATGAGATTGGTGCTGATAGAGTCGGCGTTAGACTCTCTCCATTTGCAGATTACATGGAAGCCTGGGACTCAAACCCAGAGGCTCTCGGACTCTACATGGTTCAGGCACTGAACAAGTTCAACATTCTCTACTGCCATATGGTCGAGCCAAGGATGGCAATTATAGATGGCAGAAGACAGATTCCACACCGCCTACTTAACATAAGGAAGGCATTCAAAGGAACATTTATCGCTGCTGGAGGATATGATCGAGATGAAGGTAACAAGGTTGTCGCTGGAGGTTATACCGATCTCATCGCCTATGGTCGCTTGTTCTTGGCTAATCCTGACTTGCCAAAGAGATTTGAGTTGGACGCGCCGCTGAACAAGTACAATAGGTCCACCTTCTACACTCACGACCCTGTCATCGGGTATACAGATTACCCGTTTCTCAATGAGCCTTCTGCTTGAGCTCCTGAAAATTTTGCCTGCCTTTGAGATTTATTCCTGCATGTGTTCCGGTGTCAATAAAAGAAAAAAACGACAATATAGATTGAACAAAATTCTCATACACCCATATTTGAATTGACTGCATAAAATTGTTTTAGTTCAACAGTACAATTTGTGAGATCCTGTAATCAATCCCGTCATCAATTAAACAAAAGTAAACAAGATGAATCAAAAAGAGGATATTAGAATAAGACTCTTAGTTTCTGTGATTAAGCATATGAAAGAAAATGTTCATTGAGTTAGCTACCCAATGGCACTGATAAGTCAAACATTGGGCCATACTTGACACTTGAAAAGTCAGAATAACAAAACCAGGACCAGAACTTTATCTAAAACTTGTTGTGTTCCAAAACATTTGGGAAAGCCTTACAAAGGAAATGATACACAATAATTATTTAAATAAAAACCTAATATATGGCAGACAAACTACCAGATGAAGTGGATATAAAAAAAAAAAGTCAAACTGTTCTTGGCCCCCATTAAACAAGTACAATAGCTTCTATGCTCTGGACCCTGTTGTCAGTATTATAGTTTACCTTTTTCTTGATGAGCTTCTGCTTGTGTTTCCGAAGAGCTCGTTGGTCTTGCAGACTTTTATTCCTGCATGTGTATCAGTGTTAGTATAAACCACGCTATAGAGTGAAGATGCAGATTTCTCATGCAGCAATGTTTAAATCAATTGCAATAAAACCCTCATACTTAATGATGTTTGTTCTACTGTGATTCCATCTTTGTTAAAATAGAAGGAAACAAGCTTATCATCCTGTAGCAAAGATCAAAAAGAGGAAAATACAACAAGCCCATCATCATGTGAATTTGGATGATAAAACTGGGGTGTGATTGATAGCATTCAGTCCATGCACAGATTGGCCTTGTCTCAATAGTTCATTTAATTGGGCCAAGATAAGCCATCAAAGAACACAAAAGTAAAACCACCTCTGCTTGGACAAAGAACAGAGCTTTTACAATTGTAACATATGGTCCAATAAGATTTTCAACGGGACATTACAGCAGGCCATGTTATTAAGGTAGAAAACTGGAAGTCAGGGAATACAATTGCTGCAATCCTGAGGCTTGCAATCTTCATCCTGATGCTTATTACACTGCCGAACACATGGAGAGTCTCAGTTGCGCGGGGCACTGGACGACAACTGTTGGCTTCCTGCGAGACAAACATAAAAGTAAAATTTGAAGCATGTTGGAAATAATGAAATTTGTGTGATAAAGCAGATAAAGAAAATAAAGGAAAATTTTGGGTTAACAATTAGCAGCTAAAGCATAGTTAATACATGGAATTCTCTATTTTAATTCAGACAACATAACAAACCTCTCAATAAGGGAATCCTAGTCATGTTCATATTGACTTATGGGGGAAAAATTATGCTCAAACTGCATTAGTGCTTGGTGTGTCCTAGACAAACAGCACTTTTCGAAGTTGCTGTACATCTTTAAAGGTTAATAGTAACAATTTGACGCCACAAAAAGTTTCAAAAGCTTCTAACTTTCCCGCTTAAACTACAGAGTCTACACCCATACAAACATTATCTACAATCCCAGCCTTCATCTGAATCTAACATCAATCCATCATCATAGTTACAATGACAAATCAAACCTTGCCCAAAATCAAAGTCAAACCATCTTAAAAAACGCTTCAAAAGAGCTCAAATTACCTGAAAAGGCATGCTGGCCAGGATGAGGAGCACTACAAAAACAAATCATTTTTTCTCTCTCACAAGTATTCAATTTATTTGTGGTTAATTTTTTCAATGAATTGTAATTCATCCCCTTTATTTTTTTTTAAAAAAAATAACTTGAATTTATAATGCAGTTTTCATAAATTAATAAATAATTACTCGAAGATTCAACAGAATTGCCCTCCAGATGTAACTAGACAACGATCAAGAACTGAATGACAAACAGAGATAGTAGAAGGTTTCTACTAACAGAAAGCCAGTTTATATGCAACACAAAACTTTGTTTGGAAATCTTTGTTCTAATTATGCTGATTGAGAATGATCCCAAGTCCTTACTTAGGATATTTCCTGGTTTTCATCTGTTCTAATTATGCTGATTGAGAATGCAACACTTGACTAAGACATCTTTGATTCCTATTTCATCATTTTCACCAGCACATATTCACTGTAATATTTCTATAAACTCACTTCCATCAGTCAGCAGATGATAAATGTTGGTTTCCTGGCAGACATAAAGGAAAAACTTTAGTATGTTGGATAGCATGGGATCCTTGTGATTAAGCATATCAAGAAATGAATAAAAAAGTTGGTGTCCATTGAGTTTGCTACCGAATTGATGACACTGATAAGACAATGTCCAACACTGGCTCAATATCACATCCTACCCATACTTATCACTTGAAAAATCAGAATAACAGAACCAGGGCCAGAATAATATCTAAAACTTGTCATTGTGCCAAAACATTGGTGCAGGAAAGGCAGAAAGTAACCCATCTTAGCAGCAGCACCAGAATCATGTCTAATATTGTCATTACGCCAAGAGCATCAGTCAGGAAGTCAACAAGCAAGCTACACTACCAATGATGGACAACTTCATTATAATTCTCATGAATGTGAACTAGTGATGAAAGTTCAATGGACTGCAACAAGTCAATCAATAAAGAGACCATATAGATGACCAGAATTTGTAGAAGCTGATTGTCCAATTATGTTTGTGAGCCACTCTTGAGAAGATAAAATGATTAAAATAGTCTAAAAATGTTTGCTCAATGATATAACTTACCTAGAGTTTTGTCCTCCCACCAGTAGAGAAACCTGAGATTAGCAGCTTGTTTGTCAAACTTGTAGAGCTGTTTGACATGTTCAGCAACTTCTAGGCCAAATACACCACCGCAGAGAGCACCAAATCCAGTAGCGAAGACAAAACCTGCACACAGGCATTACAATAAAAAGCCAAAAAATGGGGAAAAAAACAGAACTTTGTGTGCAACATGGCTTATGGTATTATTATGATATCCATAAGTAGTAGTTCCAATAAATACAAATGAATACTTCCACAATGAATATGCAAGATAGACAATGCTGGAAGGTCCATTTTCATTCGACCACATGCATCTTTCTTCTTAATGATTGACAATCTTCTTAGATTAATTTTCATTTGAAGTCCTAAAACATATCTACTTACTAAAGTAGAAATAACTTGAGAATGTTTTTCTGATCGTTTGATTAGCAAGGAGTTAAGGCAAATAGAAATATTAATAAAGATCAACATAGAGAGCAATTCAAAGTTATAACCACCAACGTCATAATGTCAACAAATTGTTACCTTAATGAGCCTATATTTTCAGAGGAGAATGAGAGTTCTTGTCATAAGAGTATAGTTAACACATTACCATGGGGACTCTTTGAATATTTCCACGAAATTCCCCCCAGATGAGCTGCACCAAGAAGGGCACCAGCAATACCATATTTCTTTGATTCTCTCAATGCTTTCAACTGAGGAAATGGAACAACTACTGGTTACCGGTGAAACCAAAACACTAGAAATCAGTAAGTTCAAGCATAACATGACAGGAGAGAAAAACTAAAGGACGCTAGGTCCACAAGTTACGATCTAACCAAGTAAATCACAGAGACAGCAATAAAATTGCACCATTGCAGCAAATTGCAATTCAGCATGCACGTGACAAACAAAAGCAAAAAAAAAACATTATCAGCATCAAAAGGTTACAACATCCAATTATCAAATGAGGATTAAATTGCATTTTCTAGTCATGGGTGCCCACAAGCAGCAAATTATGACTGTTAGATTCCATGCCAGATCTATAACTCAAAATGTTTGAGGTTAATATGACCACTTCAACTAATACCCTCACATCAATTCATTCTCTTTTGAATTACAAAGAATGAAACTGGTATAAGACAAAATTACAATTCTCTCAAAATTAATAAAATAGAGTTGTTAAGATGTTATAACTATAGAAATCACAGTCACTCCATCAAATGAGTAGGAATTCGGACAATCATCAAGAGATCCAAAATATTGGTTAGAAACATGAATTCTGGAAACTCTGTACAAATCATTAAAATAGTGAAAAAAATAAAGCAGATCTAATACCCATGAAAACCAAGTTATCAAGACAAAGCAGCACAAAACCCTAACCTGGAACACGGGAAAATCACAAAATACGAATCAAAACAGGTGAAAAAAAAAACCAAAATTTCACACAAAAAAACATAATAGGATAAAAGCAAAAATTCAAAGAACAAAACCTGAGGACCATAAACAGGATCAGAAGCGATGAACTCCTCAACATCGGCGTCGTTCCACTTGGGCAGCGGCTCTCGGCGGCCCAGCGTCTTCTTGTAGTAATCAAGATAAGAGAAGTTGGATCTCCAGTGCTCCTTCACATCCTCAAAATGCCTCCGAAGGAAACCCATCTCGTCCGCCATGGCTGATGAGCTCGAGATTTCGCTGGTCTAGGGCTTGATATGAGCAATCTAACCTATCTCATGAATTCTAATCCTAATTTACTATATAATAAATAATTAAGGAATGTGGAGCAAATTCATGATGCTATCTTTGTATATAAAAATATCTTTTCAGTAAACTGCATTGAGGTCCCGTAGCTCAGTTGGTTAGAGCGTTGGTCTTATGAGCCGAAGGTCGCGGGTTCGAGCCCCGCCGGGACCAATCACCGTGAGAAGGTTTCACAGTTATTTTAAGCTTTTATATATATATATACACATTAGTCATAGAACCCCCCCTTGGTTTTTCTGTTAACCTAATTAACCAAATGAGCGCACCAATGATTCATTCCTTAACATTTTTTTTATAGCTGACCATTTATTTATTCTTAGTTTGAACAACTTTATATTTAAATTGTATTTTTCATCCGTTGTTTAAATTGCAAATTTATTCAGAATATTCCATTTCTAATTATTATTCATTACCACTTTAAAAAACTTTTTTCATTTTTGAAATTCTCCTTTCCACCCGTTGAGATTTCTTTACCGTTGTGATTTTCTAACGGTAAAAAAAATTCAAAAATACTATCTTCATCCCCTTCCTATATATAATAAAAGAACTAAAACCAAAGAAGCATAAAGAGGTGGAGCTTCTTCTCCTGGTGATCGCCATTCACAGAGCGTGCTGGGTTTCTACGAGCTCGCCGCCGTGGCATCACCAGTCTCATTGTCACCTCCTTTCAGTCACGCGGCGTATTAGAGAGTATATGGTGGATTCCGATGGATCTCGCACTTGGAAGGACGGTTTGAGCCAGATCAAGTCTATTGGGATGGTTTGGCTGCTGATTTCATCTCTACATTCCCTTTTGGACATTGTGAGTGGCTTCATCTTCTATTTGTCTTATTTTCTTGTTCCTTGAATAGTATTTTGTTGTTTTTGTCTTAGATTTGGTTGTTATTTGGATTAAAGCGCTGTTTAATAGCATTGCAAGAAGCTTGTTTTGTTCTTGATCACCAATTCCTTTAATTCAATGTGTTTCTTGATTTCATTCTTTATGCTGTTGCTGTTCTTGGATTTCCAGTTGATTTTTTTCGATCACTGATTCTGTTTTTTTTATTTCTATATTTTTAGTGTTTGTGTGCACTTTATCCTTGCAATTCAACCTTTTTTCTTAATTTTTGTATAATTTTTTGTTCTGTTTTCTCAACTGGATTTTTTTGTGTTCCTTTTTTTTCTATTTCTTTTTCTTGATGGAATTTGTTTGTTGCTTTTTTTGGATGAATTTTGGATCAAATCATGTTTCATAACAATTCAATAATCTTTGATTTCATGAAGCCTCTGTTTCAATTGAATAGTATTTCTTCTCTTATTGTATGTGGGTTCTTGATTGCCGATTGCTTTTCTTTTCTTTTCTTTTTTGGTTGTCTTGATTTGCATGTAAATATTTGGTTTTTATTTGCTTTATTGAATTTATGCATTAGGGTTTAAGTTTTGGGATCTTTCTAGAATCTTTTCTTTGTTATTTTTATCTGGCTTTTGGTTCACCAAATTCTATTCTTTTATGTTTCTCGATGTCTATATATTGTTTCATTCTCTCTTTGCCCTGTGTCGAATTCATGCAAAAATTTTTTGTTGGATTTGAAGTTGCTTTTTTTAAATTATTTTTATACATAATTTCCTTATCACTATAAATTTTTTTTGTATTAAATCCTGTTTCATAGCAGTGAGTCCCATTGCATTCTCGTATGTACTTTATTTATTTTAACAGTTGTCTTCATACTTGATGTCATATGTTAAATATTGTGCTTCACATTTGGACACATGTAAATTTTTGTGTTTGATTTTCATATAATCATTTGGTTTTTATTCACTTTATTTAACTTTTGTGGTAGGGTTTAAGTTTAAGAACCCTTAGTTCTAGGGCATTTCTACTCTACTAATTTAACGATCTTTTCTTCATTATTTTTATGTGGCTTTTTCATCGCTGAGTTCTGTTCCTTTTCATATTTCTTGATCTCTATGTTCTTTTTTGGTGTCTCTATTTGCTTGTGTTGCTAAAAAAAATTTTAACAGCAAGGGAAACTCTATTTGAGTTTGTATTTACTTTATTTTATCTTGGTTAGGATG
>NW_024086665.1:0-37938 GCF_009730915.1 Dioscorea cayenensis subsp. rotundata
CAGTTACGTATTACGTGACTAGATTAATCCGTGCGCGGTTTGGTTTTGATCGCATACCTAGGTATGACTATTGTAGGAGGTACAACACCTCGCTACAGCTCACATATGAGCGAAATGCTTGGTGATCAGCGACGTGCAGTGAGACCCACATCACCAGCATCGGTGAGTCCACTGATGATGTGTGAGCCGTGAGTCTGGTACACACTTGCTCCCACCCCCAAGACTGCCTGGCCACCAACTCTCACATGAGACTGAGGACTGAGGGAGGTTCAAAAATGTAAGGCCAGAGCGTAGTAGACTGCATGTTTTCACCGCATCATTGAGGGATGGGCCACCACCGAGGCGATTTTCACCGCTTTCATCACTCCTCGCACTAAGGGCCCATCCCGCGACACCGAGCCCACTTCTTCCGCCGCCATGCCACCACCACGGGCACCCGGGATTGTGACTGAGTAGCAACTGCTCGAGCATGGACACCTATCATTTACTTTAGTTTGGTTTGTTTTGTGTTTTGTATTTTGTTGAGTTGGCATTGTTATTACCCTACCGACTTGTGATTGTCAAACTCTATGTTATTTTCATCTTTGTGTTTTGTTAACTACTCTCTAGTTTCTCCCTTGTGTTTGTATTGGTAAATTTTTGTGGAATGATGATATCCCCTTTTTACGTCACAGGGCATTGAGGGAATTTGGTGAGCTTTCCTAGTTTTTAATGAAGGTCAGACGAGACATGTATTGCTCACCACAACTTTTGTCAAGTCATACCTCACGACGAGCACAAGTTGAACCAGGGAAGTTCATTTTCACCCTCCTATATTATTTTTATTGCTTCATCTAGCATGCTTTTCATGATTAGTGTACATTGAGGGTAATGTACAACACTAAGTGTGGGGATGGGTGTATTTCATATATTAGTACCAGTTGTTACATTCTAGTGCTACATATGATGGCTTTGTTAATTCTTGTAAGATTCTTTTAGCTTGGACTAATGATTGATGTGAGTTACTTGTTTTCTATGCTTTAGTGAATCCTGTTTTACCCCAAGTATTATCATGTGCACTGAATTTGTTATCGATGCCCTGGGAATAGCCAATGTGACTACTCTATCTCTCTTGTATGCTTAATACACTACTTTGAGTACTTGACCTTAGAACACTAAGTTCTATCCTTCAATGGACTCTCAAGAACTTCTAAGTCTTCTTGAGCTAATCCTAGTGTTTTATCATGTAGAGTACTCTGAAGATGTGATATAGGGTGAGTGTGTGAAAAAAAAGAAATGAAATGAAAGAAAAAAATGAGTCTATGTTAGTGTTTCTCACATCGAAGCATGAATGCATCTATATAGATTGTAATCGAGTAGTTGGGTGGTTCTTGTGCCTAACCAAAGATGTGCACCCTCCGTAAAAGATTTTAAATGATGTTGGTGCGCCTACATTAGTCGACTCTAAAAAGAAATGAAATGATGAAATGAAAATAAAAACCTAGTGATCTTTTTGAGTACCTACCTAAGGTTTTGAAAAAGAAAGAGGATTCAGGGCTCAAGCTAAAGATTTAGAAGGATCTTATTTGGCCATTGAAGTGGCACTTAATAGTTTAAGACTTAGTATTCTTTGTAAGTGAAGTGAGTAGCATCTAGAGCTGTACTGATTGAAGTCCTTAGGCTAGACCATATCAAGGCAAATCAGATACAAGATTCACTTACACGCCACAGACACATATGGTGTGAGACAGGATATTTTTAGTATGCTTATTGACTATAACTCAACATCTATGTATCATTGTCCATTGCTTTTGGAGTCTTATATTTGTTTGATGCCAGAGGTAATGCATTTAGCCACTTTTTAGTCTCTTTGCTTTTCATGAGATGATTGTTTGGGAACAAGTAATGCTTAAGTTTGGGGATATTTGATAAGTGTTTAAATGTAGGTGTTTTCATATATATATCATATTCACTTTGCATGTATTTTGTGAAGTTGAAGGTAGGCTTCTCACCCGGAAGTCTACCTTCAACCTCACGACCACTTCTCAAAGTGATAGCCTTCACATGCTCTCTAGGGTTGGTCTCGGTATTGCTCGGCAAGCTTCCATGTGGCCTTTGTGAGAGAGACTTCACAATCTTCCCCACCTGATTTTCAAGGTTTTCTTCAATAAAAGGCCTCATTGGTGAAGATCACGCTGTCATTGCACAAGTGGAAATACGCAAGTGTGACAACCTTTGTGCCCCTCCAAATCATTGTATTTCCTTGAACGCATGGCGGTTGGTACACATTCACGTATCTTCAAGCACAACTTGTGTCTTTGTATTTGTTCATTCCAAGATTTCATCAAATAGTGCATCAATGATATACTTTGGCTTCTTTCTTTCATATTTGGCTTCACAACCCTACATGCACGAAAGTAACACAAATACACATGTATTAGCGCTAAAATCTGATAAAAGTAATGCTCATCGTAAAGAAAGAATACTTCACATTCTTAACACACAAGCACTTATTAGCTATAAAAAATGAGAGGACAGACAATTGATAGAAAGTGGGGCACCCGAACGTTGCTCCCCTAGGACTATTGCTTCAAGTGCAATACCAACTAATATGCCTCCTAACTGATGCGTAATGAGTTATGGAAATTGATAAGTGCTTGTGTGATAAGAATACGAAGTGTTCTTTCTTTGTGTTGAGCATTACTATTCTCTGGTTTTAATGCTAATATGTGTGTATTTATGTTACTTTCATGCAGTTATGGTTGTGAGACCGATTATGAGAGAAAGAAGCCAATGTGGGTCGTAATGCACCAATTTGGAGGAAATCATGCTAAGGTTCAAACGCGAAGGCATAGGTCGGGTTTGAGATGCGGGAATGTGTGCTAACCTACTCGTATCTGAGTTAGCACAACTATTTGGAGTGGCACAAGAGCAGTCAAATTCAAGCATTCCGACTTGTGCATATAGAACAAGATCTCCATCAACATGTCCGTTATTGAAGAAGCAAGGTGATCCATGATGTAAATGACAAGATCCCCTTACGTATATCCCGCAAGTGCACGGGTTTATCGAAGTAATAATCCCGGATGAGCTGGTATCATATCGACAGGGAATAGGGAATAAAAACACTTAATTCGCTTCTTAGCTATGTGAAAGATGAATAGTGATATGTGTGACAATGATTCAATTCTCAAAAGTAAAAACAACAAGTAAGAGAGCACAAGTAAAGGAGACGGTAAAACAATCGATAGAGATGGGGTACCCGGATATTGATCCACCTAGGACAATCATTTCAAGTGCAAGAACCTCTATGATGCTTCCTAATCAATGCAAGTGAGTCATGGAAATCCTTAATTACATAGTCCCTAATCTAAGGTCAACTATGCCTAACTCTATACATGTCCCGGAGGAGAAATTAAATAACCTCTCAACCTCGCACTCGCATAGAATTGCAATAAGTTCTAGGGATTCCAAGTGATAAATCTCTTACTAATTGTAGACCTAACCCTTTGGTCCAGGTGGAAGGTCCCTAACCACATTTAAGCCCTAGATACTAAGGTTACTTCTGTGCTTCACTCTGTTGCACCCACAACTAAGCCCCAGCGGAAGGTCATCCCTTAGACCATTCACTCTATTGTGCGAACAAAGAACTCGAGAAACAGAGGTAGAATCTAACACATCGGAAGGAAAAGGGGACGCTCTTGTACCTCTCGACTCACCCTCTCAACCCTCTCCAACCTAGCTTTGTCTAACACTCGTGGTGTGTCACTCACTCACAAGGTTACCAACAAGAACTCTCAATCCTAGTGTCACTCTAGGAGAGTATTCTCACAATTAAGCATTCAAGGTTGGAACTCACAATAAACATCAATTAATTGAAAGCATAATAAAGAGATTCAAAGAATTGAATACATCCTATTGTTCACAAATACCCAAGTACCCACTAGGCGTTTAGCTCTCCATGGAGCTAAGTACAATCAAAGAAATAGAATGTAAAAGCAATGAATCCATAGAAACCCCGTCGATAATCATGTCGATGGTGTTGTGGAAAGTCCTCTACTCGTCGTCCAAAGATCCCCTTGTTCGGTATAGGATACGCCTCGACGGAAGCTCCCCTACCAACCTTCTTCCAAAGAGATGATGATGTCGGAGCCGCAGAACCTCTCCAAGACCCTAGCCAATACCTCTCAAAACCCTAGCCGAAGCCTCTCTCAAGTTGGGGAAATGATGGAGAAAAGAATGCTGAAATTGGGGTTGAATCGGATTTAAATATGGCTGGAATCGGGGATTTACACACATATGGATTCTCTGTTCTGTAGCTTTCTCGGCCGCCTGTGAACAGTGCTACTATAGTACTTTACTATAGTGCTCTGCTATAGTATCTAGCCTGAAATACTTCTTGAATCCATACTTTCATCGAGGTAACGCAAACGGGCACACGTTCACGTCGTGGATCGCTTTGCTTCTTCAATGATGGAAAAGTTGGTGAAGATCTTGTTCTATATGCATAAGTTAGAATGCTTAAGTATGACTAAAAGCCCTTGTGCCCCTCCAAATGGTTGTGCTCACTCAAATACGAGGAGGTTTGCACACACTCTAGCATCTCACACCCGACCTATGTCTTCGCGATTGAACCTTAGCAAGATTTCCTCCAAAATTGGTGCATTATGATCAACATTGGCTTCTTTCCATCATAATCGGCATCACAACCCTACCTGCATCAAAGTAACATAAAAACACACATATTAGTGTAAAAACCCGAGAAAAGTAATGATTAACATAAGGAAAGAATGCTTCGTATTCATATCGCACAAGCACTTATCAAACTCCCCCACACTTAAGCTTTTGCTTGTCCTCAAGCAAATATTGAACATTTTGTACATAGATGAAGGAAATATTGGAAGTTTTTGGCCTTAGGTTCACCAAAGTATCCAAAGAGAGCATTCTACAAGTAAGGGAAATTTTAACACTAAACATAGAAAATCGAAGCTCTAGCTAAAAACTTGAATTAAAAAGGACAACAAACCCAAAATCGTGAAAGTGTGTGGACTCACTCAAGTCAACCCAAAGTATACTCCTCAAGGCTCTAAGTATAAGGGACTTATTTATCTACTACAAGGAAACAACACCAATTTCAAAGATGGTAGTAGCTTCACACATTCTCTAAGGTGGCCCTTTCCCAAACGGCTGCTAAGGTGGCTTTCACACTTTCGAGGTGGTAGCTCTTTCTATCGGAGTGGTAGCTTTCACTCATCCTATGAAATATCTCTTTCTCTCATTAGGGCATAACTAGTATCCGACTTATGAGAGTAGCTTAATACTTCATAGGTGGTAGATCTTTCCACCCAAAATGCAAAATAAACAATAAAACTATTTTGTTCCTTCTTTTCATTCATTTTTTTTTTCAGAATTTAACACAAGAAACAACTATAACTAGTCCCTTTAACATCCAACATGAGTTTCCAAAAGAGTTTAAAGAGTGAGTAGTGCAACGAATGTAAATCGGACAAAAATTCCTAGAAATTCAAATAAAACTAGAACATGAAGACATTCAATGTTGAAAATTCTTCTAAACTCAAGAATGCAATCAATGCAACTAAGGTGAACCGCCATTGGCTATGTATATCAATCAAGAATAATAGAAAAGATGTGTGCACTATGAAACTCCCCCCCACACTTAAGTTGTACATTGTCCCCAATGTACACATGCAAGCTCACTCATGACGTATATAAATCAAAAATATATGTGGGAGAAGCAATCAAAACAATACTCCCCTGACTCCTAGTGTTGCGTTTGATGAAGCTAAATCCTTGGGAGTAGTGTTCCAACGGGTTGTGAAGCTTACACGGCCAAGTGCCAAAGCACTTTGGCCGTGCCCATGACAAAGTCTCAATTCCCAAGATTACAAGACCATCTGCACGCATACACGAGGGGGTTCAGTGAAGCTCAATAAAAACAAAATAACTCGAGTATATAAAAGATAGAACAAGGAATACAACTCGAGATGCAAAATGAAAATAAACTCAGAAGGAGAGTCCTTTCTAAGTGAACAAGTCCAAAATAAAGTGCATAAAAGTAAAGAAATGGAAATAAAATCAAATGTCGGTGTCACGCTCTGGGTCCTCTCGTCACGCTGGTGTTGAGGAAGCACATGGTGGGTACACCGGTGCTGGTATAGGTGATGAGGAAGATGGTGGAGTAGCTGAGGGTCTACATCTCAATAGCTGTCGTAGGTAATCGAAACGGCACATAAGATCGGTATCCTGGGCTGATTGTATCGCCTGCATCTCGATGATCTTAGACCGCAATATGCCCATGGTGCCTCTAGCCTCTCAATACGATCATAGGCTCCCTCGAAAGGGTACCCGACTGTCCCCGAGGTCTCGCCACCGCCGGGTGGAATCTTCCACCGCATCCCCTCGACCCTCGGTGCTCTCAGATGGGTGTGGCCAAAATGTAAACCCGTGTCCATATTCGCATACCACGCCCATCATCATGAGCGTATCGAGTCCAAGTGGAGAAGGAAGAACTATCTAATCGAGCATGTCAGATAGCAGCCTCGAACCCCATCCCCTGAATGAGTCTAGTAATGTAAGGACCAGCAAATAATACTCCTACTCTCCCACTCTGGCCCTGGTATCGCAAATACTCTGCCACAATGTGCCCCATATGAATGGGCACAGACCTCACCATGGAATATAAATAAAGTAGTCCCTGCCGTGACAAAACACTAGTGTTGTCGCCACGGCCATCCACAGCCCCGCTAAGGACAGCAAGCAAATACCTGTAGCTCAGCCTAGACAAGTATGTTGCTTTGGACACGCCTGGTTCATGCCGCCCCGGTCCACACAATATCTGATAGGCTTGCTGTGGGGTTAAGATGCCCGGGTAATCTGTCGGTAGATGTCCATAATCCTTAGTTTCTACATATGCCTCATCGTACAAACCCATGCGAATGGAAAACTCAGAAATGCTCATTGTGAATTGACGATGGAACACTCTAAACTGTATGTCATCCACAAACTCAAAAGACGGCAGCACCTCCAAAGTCAGCGGTCAGAAAACTGGCTCTCGTATAGACATCAGCCTCTGCCACCCTCCTACAACCATCAGTGACTCCAGCTCCCTAACAAACTTATCACCCCGCTAGACCCCATTTAACACACTAAGGTCCACGAAACGGGATAGGCCAAACCTAAGCCCAGATAGTCTCTTGAAACGAGCTTGATGATCGGGATCTAGAAATGCAATATGTGCCAATTTAGGTGAAGGTTCCCTAAGGCGCCTGCCTTCTTGCTTCTTTGTGTGCGCTGCCATGCCTACAAGGAATAGTGAAGAGCTGATCAAAGATGCTCAGTCATAGAATACTGCAGAATTCCACATGGGCTTGTGGAAATTATCCACGCGCGTGTGGATCTGCAGGGCGTGAAACACCGCACGATAGCATTTCTATTTTCAAAAACAAAAAATACAATATAAAACCCTGTTAAAATGCTCTCTAAACATGCATAGACCCTTTTAAATCAAAATTTAACGCAACTCAAGTCGTTTAATTTACTATAACAATAAATGGCAAATAGAAGAGGGATTAAAGATTCACCGAAAGAAAAGAAAAAGATAAGTATGAAAACCTTGAATTTGGTACGAAAATTTGCTTGAAATCCCCGTAACACAACGATCAATGGCAGGGAAATTAATCAGGAGCGGTTTTCAGGTGGTTGAAGATGAAGAGGAAGAGAAATCGCAAGGATTTTTAAAGAAAAATTCACGCCTCTTGGAATTCTACGCATTCTCACGAGCGTATGGAAAATACCCACGGCCTTATGGCCGACCTACAGTGGCATCCGCACGCCCCTGTGGCTTCTCTAGACATCCAAGAAAATTCCTATGTGTTCCGCACACCTGTGCAGAAATGCCACACGGGCGTGGACATTCACAGGTCTACTTAACAGGGGCAAACGCATGCCACTGTGCCTTCTCGAGATGAAGAGAGCTCCTCCCAGAGATTCGCACAAAGCGCAGGGAAATTATCCACGCCTGCGGTGAAGTTTACAGGTCGCCCACGTGGGCGAGTTCACGCCCTCGGTGCTCTCGAAAGATAACTCGCCAAACTATGAAGAAAATCACATGCCCGTACGGGAATTACCCACGGGCGTGCGATATTCACATGGTCGTTCACAGGGGCAGCCGCACGCCACTACGCCTTCTCTGGATGAACTCATAGTGTAAGTCCAATGGCGTGTGGAAATACCACACGCCCGTGCATTTTCCCTAGATACCTTAGAAAAACCCTCGCAGTCTCGCAGAAATTTCGAACATGTTTGCACACTCAAAGCCTACCCTATTATGCATGTTTTACCAGTGAAAAACATGAAATAAAGCTCAAACGACCCAACTTCACCAAATCCACATGGAAACACACGATGAATACTCAAAACCTCAAATAAAATCACAATACAAGCATCTAAAAATCAAGACACCAACACTTAACAATTTATTCATGCAAACATTACATTATTCGACTAAGAAAAATAGGAAACACTTGGGTTGCCTCCCAAGAAGCGCTTGTTTAACGTCACTAAGCTTGACGTACCTTGTCTTACCCTCACGGGGCTTATGAAGGAAAAAAATACTCCCCGTCATTACTAATCTCTCGCCATAGTATGGTTTCACCGTATCCATTCACCTTAAATGTGCCCTTCTCCGGATGGGTAATCTCAATAGCTCCATGAGGTGAAACTTCGGTTATTGTATAAGGACCATACCACCTAGACTTGAGCTTCCCCGGAAATAACCGTAGACGAGAGTTGGATAGCAATACCGATCGCCCGCTTTTAAAGTCTAACTCGTTAAGATGTAATATTCGTTGTATGTCCTTGCATACAACGAGAGTTGGATATGCTCATCATGCCACTTACGAATTCTCTCCTTGTATGTCCTTGCATTCTCATATGCCTTCATCCTCCATTCGTCTAACTTGTTAGGATGTAATATTCGCTGTTCTCCGGATTTGCGCCTGCATAAAAATTCAACACCTTGATTGCCCAATATGCTTCGTGCTCTAATTCCACCCAAGCAAATGACCTGATTTTTCCATACACTAAATTATAGGGAGTGGTCCCTATTGGGGTTTTGTATGTTGTTCTATGAGCCCAAAGTGTGTCATCTAACCTTTCCAACCAATCCTTTTTTCCTTGTTCCACGGATTTGGTTAATATTCTCTTAAGCTCTCTGTTCGTGACTTCCACTTGCCCACTTGTTTGCGGATGGTAGGGAGTAGCAAGACGATGATGTACTCCATAACGCTTAAGCACTTTCACCAACTGTGTGTTACAAAAATGGGTCTCCCAATCGCTAATGATGATTCTTTGAGTTCCAAATCGAGTAAGTAACCTCTTCAAAAACTTTACCACAGTTCTTGCATCATTAGTTAGAAGAGCCTGGGCCTCCACCCACTTGGAAACATAATCAACTACTACTAGAATATATTGATTACCATTGGACTTTGGAAATGGTCCCATGAAATCAATTCCCCAAATATCAAACACCTCATAGAACTGCTTAGGATTCTCAGGTATTTCATCTCTTCACTATAGGTTTCCAGCCCTTTGACAACTATCACATCGTGGAACAAACTGATGAGCATCATGGAACAAAGTCGGCCAATAAAACCCAGTGGCTAGAACTTTCTCCGTAATTTGACTTGAGGCATAATGCCCTCATACTAGGCCTGAATGACAGTGCGCAATGATTTTCCAACCTTTCTCCCTAGAAATACAACTTCGCACCACATGGTCCGCACAAATACGGAACAAGTAGTGATCTTCCCAGAAGTAATTCTTCAGGTCACTGAAAAACTTCTTCTTCTGTAGAAAACTTAAGCACTGCTTCAATACCCTTCTTGACAGATAATTCGCAAAATCTGCAAACCATGGGGTGTCCTTTGATTCTTATTTTTGTACCGCATATAGATGCTTTTCAGGGAAGAAATCATTGATTTCCTTGCTTACCAGTTCTTGCCCCTCACAATCTTCTAATCTCGAAAGATGATCTGTGACCACATTCTCTGTTCTTTTTTTATCTTTTATTTCCATATTAAATTCTTGCAACAATAAGATCCAGCGAATCAATCTCGGCTCGAGTCTGCCTTGTTCATGAAGTAACGGAATGCCGAATGGTCTGTGAATACTGTGACACTAGATAAGATGAGGTACGGTCTGAATTTATCAAAGGCAAACACTACTGCTAACAATTCATTTTCAGTAGTGGTGTAATTCTCTTACGCGCTTGTGAGAGTCTTGCTAGCATAATAGATCAGTCAAAATTGCTTATCTGTTTCTGCCCTAAGACCGCTCCTACTGCATAATCACTAGCATCACACATTACTTCGAAAGGCTCATTCCACTTCGGTGTTGTCAGGATTGGTGCTTGCACTAACCTTTCTTTCAACACATTAAATGCATTTAGACAGTTGTTCCTAAAATCAAAAGGGGTATCCTTCTCTAAGAGTTTAGTCAATGGTTGGGAGATCTTTGAAAAGTCCCAAGAAACTACGGATCCCTTTCACATTTGTAGGTGGAGGAAGCTTTTCAATAATCTCAATCTTTGCCTTATCCACCTCCATACCCGCCTGGGAAATCTTGTGTCCAAGGACAATGCCTTCTTGTACCATAAAATGACACTTCTCCCAGTTGAAGGTGAGATTCGTTTCTTCACATCTCACTAATACTCTTTCCAAATTCTTTAAGCACACATTGAAAGAGTCCCCGAACACTGAAAAATCATCCATGAAAACTTTCATAATATCTTCGAGAAGGTCATCAAAAATGGCCGTCATGCAACGCTGGAATGTTGCATGGGCGTTACACAACCGGAAGGGCATTCTTCTCAGTAAGCTTTAAGGTACCATAAGGGCAAGTAAATATGGTTTTCTCCTAATCTTCTGGAGCTATTGGGATTTGAAAATATCCCGACATGCCATCAAGGAAATAGTAGAACTGATGCCCCGCTAGTCGTTCCAACATTTGGTCAATAAATGGCAAAGGAAAGTGATCTTTTCGAGTGGCATCATTCAGTCTTTATAGTCAATGCAAACTCGCCATCCAGTAACTATCCTAGTTGGGATTAATTCATTCTTTTCATTCTTTACTACCGCCATCCCGCCCTTTTTCGAACAACTTGGGTTGGGCTCACCCACTCTATCGTCGGATATGGGGTAGATGATTCCTCGCATCCAAGAGTTTTTATTACCTCCGCCTTGACAACCTCCTTCATATTCGGGTTCAATCTTCACCGAGGTTGAATAACATGATTTGTAGTCATCCTCCATTAGAATCTTATGAGTGCGTAATGATGGATTTATACCCTTAATGTCTGAGATCTTCCATGCAATAGCTAATTTGTGCTTTTTCAACATGCTAACAAGCTTATCCTTCTCGATCCACTGCACAAATTTGAAAGCCACAATCACCGGGAGTTTAGATTCTTCCATCAAGAACGCATATTCTAAATGTGCCGGCAGAGCTTTAAGCTCAAGTTCTGGTGGTTCAACAATCGATGGGCGTAACCTGCTTTCCTTCAACCCATCAATCTCCTCAAAATCATTCGCTTTCATGTCCACGCTATTCTCCCCTTCTTCCACCTGAGAATTTATTTCTTTACGATCTTCAATGGATATCAATGTATCCATTCCACACAATTTCCCTTCTGAAATAGATACTCTCACTGAAAAAATTTCTTGCCTTTGTTCATGATATGAGGAATCAAATTGAGCAAGGATCCTCTCCAGACTTTCCTCTAACTGATCACTCATTGACACCAATGCAGATCTCTCAAACTACTCTATCACATTATCTAATTCACATTTCTTCCCTTGAATCCAGGCGGTGTACTCTACTTCCACGGGCTGTTGAATTGTGCACTGCCCATGATGGGGATAACATGGTATATCTTGTACTGCAAATAATTGAACCTTTTACTCCACATTTTCAAACATTCCCGTGATAGTGTTCAATGACTTAGGCATGTTAATCATTTTTCTGTAATCAGAAAGAAAGAAAAAAAAATCAGAACGATGATGGAATAAGAAGATATGAAATAGAATGTATGGTGAAATAGCTAAGAAACAAAATGCAAAGTATCTCTAAACGCCGACTAACTGGCAATGGCGCCAAAAACTTGACAAGATCCCCTTGCGTATATCCCACAAGTACACGGGTTAGTCGAAGTAATAATCCTGGATGAGCGGGTATCATATCCATAGGGAGTAGGGAATAAAAACTCCTAATTCGCTTCTTAGCTATGTGAAAGATGAATAGTGATATGTGTGACAATGATTCAATTATCAAAAGTAAAAACAATAAGTAAGAGAGCATAATTAAAGGAGACGGTAAGACAATCCGTAAAGATGGGGTACCCGGATATTGCTCCACTTAGGATAATCATTTCAACTGCAAGAACCCTCTATTATGCTTCCAAATCATTGCAACTGAGTCATGGAAATCCTTAATTACATAGTCCAAAATCTAGGTTAACTATGCCTAACTCTATACATGTCACGGAGGAGAGATTGAATAACCTCTCAACCTCGCACTCACATAGAATTGCAATAAGTTCCAGGGATTCCAAGTAATAAATCTCTTCCTAATTGTAGAACTAACCCTTTGGTCCAGGTGGAAGGTCCCTAACCACAATTAAGCCCTAGATACTAAGGTTACTTCTGCGCTTCACTCTGTTGCACCCGCAACTAAGCCCCAGTGGAAGGTCATTCCTTAGACCATTCACTCTATTGTGGCTGACAAGGTCCCCTTACGTATATCCCATAAGTGCACGGGTTTGTTGAAGTAATAATCCCGGGTGAGTGGGTATCGAATCCACAGGGAGTAGGGAGTAAAGACACTTAATTCGATTCTTAGCAATGTGGAATATCAACAATGATAAGTGTGACAATGATTCAATTCTCAATAATTAAAAGCAACAAGTAAGAGAGCAAAAGTAAGGAGGAGGTAAGGCAATCGATAAAGATGGGGTACTCGGATGATGCTTCACCTAGGATAATCGCTTCAAGTGCAAGAACTCTCTATTATGCTTCGTAATCAATGCAATGGTGAGTCGAGGAAATCCTTACATACATATTCCCAAATCTAAGGTCAACTATGCCTAACTCTATTCATGTCCCGGAGGAGAGATTAAATAACCTCTCAGCCTCGCACTCGAATAAATTTGCAATGAGCTCTAGGGATTCCAGGTGATAAATCGCTTCCTAATTATAGACCTAACCCTTTGGTCTAGGCGGAAGGTCCCTAGCCACAATTAAGCCCTAGATACTAAGATCCCCTCAACGCTTCACTCTATTGCATGCGCAACTAGGCCCCAATGGAGGTTCATCCCTTAGACCATTCACTCTATTATGGCCAAAGAACTTAAGGAACGGAGGTAGAATCTATCACATCGGAGGGGAAAGGGACGCCCCCTGTATCTCTTGAATCACCCTCTCAACCCTCTCCAACCTAGCTTTGTCTAACGCTCGTGGTGTGTCACTCACTCACAAGGTTACCTACAAGAACTCTCAACCCTAGTGTCACTCTAGGGGAAATGTTCATACAATCAAGCATTCAAGGTTGGAACTCACAATAAACATCAATTTATTGAAAGCATAATAAAGAAGTTCAATAAAACGAATACATCCTAGGATTCACAATCACCCAAGTACCCACTACGGGTTTAGCTCTCCATGGAGCTAAGTACAATCAAAAAAATCAAATGTAAAAGCAATGAATCCATAAAGAAACCCCCTCGATGGTCTTGTGGTGAGTCCTCTACTCGTTGCAAGGGATTCTTTGTCCGGCCTAGGATACACCTCGCCGGATCGATGCCGACAAAAGTTCTCCCAATAACCTTTCTTCCAAATGACGCACGATGTCGGAGCCGTAGAACCTCTCCAATACCCTAGCCAATACCCCTCAAAACCTTAGCCGAAGCCCTCTCGCAAGTTGGGGAAAAGATGGAGAAAAGAATACCAAAATCGGGGCTGAATCGGCTTTAAATAGGGCTAGAATCGGGCAACTCCACGGGCGTGGACGCTACACGCGCCCGTGTGGAATTTCCACACGACCGTGGATAATTTCCACACGCCCGTATGGATTCTCTGTTTCTCTGATTTCTCGGCCGGCTGTGAACAGTGCTGTTACAGTACTTGGTACAGTGTTGCTACTTTCATCGAGGTAACACAAACGGGCACAAGTTCACGTAGTGAATCACTTGCTTCTTCAATGATATATATGTTGGTGGAGCTCTTGTTCTTATATGCATAAGACGGAATCCTTGAGTGTGACTACCTTTGTGCCCCTCCAAATGGATGTGTTCACTCGAATGCGAGGAGGTTGGCACACACTCTAGCATCTCACACATGTCCTATGTCTTCGAGTTTAAACCTTAGCAAGATTTCCTCCAAAATAGGTGCATTATGATCCACATTGGCCTATTTCCTTCATACTCAGCCTCACAACCATACCTGCATAAAAGTAACATAAAAACACACATATTAATGTAAAACCTGAGAAAAGTAATGCTCAACATAAGGAATGAACGGTTCGCATTCATATCGCACAAGCACTTATCAAACTCCCCCACACTTAAGCGTTTGCTTTCCTCAAGCAAACATTAAAACATTCTATGCATCAATGAAGAAAATTTTGAAAGTGCTTGGCCTTAGGTTCACCGAGGTATACAAATAAAGTATTCTACAAGTAAGGAAAATTTTAACACTAAATACGAAAAATCAATGCTCTAGCTAAAAACTTGAATGAAAAAGGACAACACACCCGAATTTCGTGTAAGTGTGTGAACTCACTCAAAACAACCCAAGTTATACTTCTCAAAGTTCTAAGTACAAGGCACTTATTTATCTACAAAAGTGATAAAAATTTTAAAAGATGGTAGTAGCTTCACACATCCTCTAAGGTAGCCCTTTCCAAAGCGGCCGCTAAGGTGGCTTTCACACTTTCGAGGTGGTAGCTCTTTCTACCCGAGTGGTAGCTTTCACTCATCCTATGAGATAGCTCTTTCTCTCATTAGGGTACAACTAGTATCCAACTTGTGAGAGTAGCTTTATACTTCATAGGTGGTAGCTCTTTCCACCCAACAAACACAAATAAACAATACAACTATTTTGTTCCTTCTTTTTCATTTTTCCAGCTAAATTTAGCAAAAAGAAGTAAACCTAACTAGTCCCTTTAACATCAAACATGAGTTTCCAATAGAGTTCAAAGAGTGAGTAGTGCATTAAGTGTAAATCGGGCAAAAATTCCTAAAAATTCAAGCAAGAACTAGAGCATGAAAACATTCAATGTTAACAATTCTCCTAGACTTAAGATTACAATCATTGCAACTAAGGTGAACCGCCATTAGCTAAGTGAGCATATATCAATCAAGAACAATTAAAAAGATGTGCACATTATGAAACTCCCCCCCCCCTCCACACTTAAGTTATACACTGTCCTCAATGTACTCATGCAATCTCACTCAAAATATATCATCCAAAAATAGATGTGGGAGAAGCAATCAAAATAATACTCCCCTGACTCCTAGTGTTGTGTTTGATGAAGCTAATTCGTTGGGAGTAGTGTTCCAACGGGTTGTGAAGCTCACATGGCCAAGTGCCGAAGCACCTTGGCCGTGCCCATGACTAAGACTCATTTCCCAAGATGACAAGACCATCTGCACGCATACACGAGGGGGTTCAGTGAAGCTCAAGAAAAACAAAAATAACTCTAGTGTATAAAAGATGAAGCCATGAATACAACTCGATAAATGCAACATAACATAAACTCAGAAGGAAAAATCCTTTTTGAGTGAACAAGTCTAAAAACAAGAAAATAAAATAAAGTAAAATGCATGAAAGTAAAACAAAGTCAAGTGTCGGAGTCACTCTCGGGCTCCGCTGTTGCTGCTGCTGAAGTGGAAGCATATAGTGGGTCCTCCAGTGCTGGGGTCAAGGATGGATATGACCTCCAGTGTAAACTCTCGGATGGCTGGCTCTCTAATAGTCAGCAACTACCGCCAACCGCCTTCTAAAACTAGATCCTCGATCTCATCGGCGAACTCATCACCCTGTTGAAGCTCCCGTAGTAGAGTAGCGTCCAGAAATCAAGTTTGTCCGAAATGGAGTCTCGACAATTGCTCATAACGGACTTGATGTTCGGGAATCGCAAATCGCATACCCTCGGGCTCAGAGGATGACTCACGTGGCATCTTATCAGCTTGCTTCTTTAACCTAGGTGCCATGATCTGCAAAATTTAAACAAAATTGGTCAAACAAGTTGATAAAACAATACTGCAAAAATCCACACGGTCGTGTGGAATTTTCGCACGGCCGTGTGGATTCACGGGGCGTGAGAACCGCACGGCCAGGCATCAACAATCCAAAAATACAACTCAATAATATCTCTAACTTCGTTCTAAACATAAATCATTGTTCCAATTGAAGAAACGAAGCATTAATAACCAGATTAATCAATAGAAATCATGAATTGACGAAGAAGATGATAAAAAGGGATTTACCGACGAAGAAAAGTGAGAAAATGAAGAGCCGGCAGGAAAACTTTGTTAAAATCCCACCAAACTGGCGCAATGGACTCGGAGAGTATTGTGAGAGTGTTTTCAAGTGAAAAAGAGTCGTGAAGAGGGAGAGAAATCATCATTTTTTAAACAGAACTCATGACTTTTGACGTTTCTGCAGATCCACACGCGCGCAGTGGAAATTCCCCACGCCCGTGTGCCTCCTTTCAAAAGCTCCACAGGGGCATACGTACGTCCCTGTGTGCTCTCAGGAAAAACTCTCACTGACTTAGAACGATCTCCCACGGGCGTGCGGAAAATATCCACGCCCAGTGCTGCGACCCACAGTGGGCGCACGCACCGCGGGCTTCCCTGAACAACCGAGAAAAATATCAAGTCTTACGCACGCCCGTGCGGAAATTCCCCACAGCCGTGGACATTCAAATGCCCAACTCACATGGGCAGCCGCACGCCCCTATGTTTTCTCGGGATGGAGGGAGCAACCTGCAGAGTTTCGCATGGGCGTGCGAAAATTACCCACGCCTGCGTGTGGTTCACAAGGTCACCCACTGTGGGCGAGTCCACGCCCCGTGTGTTCTCGGGAAAATCTGCCCAACTCGCAGAATTCACACGCCCTGCCGGAAATTACCCACGGGCGTGAGCTGGGCCGCATGGTCATCCACAGGGCAGCTGCACGCCCTGCGCCCTCTCTAGATGAGCTCACAAGACACATCCACGAGCGTGTGGAAATTCCACACGCCCTGCGTGTTTTCTTTGGATGACTTAGAAAAAAACCTCCGTGCTCGCAGAAATATTCTCGAACATGTTTACACACTCGTAACCCCGCCCTATTATGCAAAATTTACTAGATATAAACACAAAATAGAACTCAAACGACCGAACTTCGCCAATTCTTCATAAAACACACGATGAATTTAAAAAAACCCACAATAAAATTGCAGCACAAACATCTAAACATTAAAACACCAACACTTAACAGTTTATTCATGTAACAAACTAAACTAAAAAGTAAGAAAACAGTAAACACTTGGGTTGCCTCCCAAGAAGCGCTTGTTTAACGTCATTAAGCTTGACGTATCTTTCTTACCTCACGGGGGTTTATGAATGAAGGTTGCCCTCTTACCCATGGCTTGGAAGCATGATGAGCAAAGTCTCTTGAGGATAAAGGGTGTACTCTCGGGCTTCGGACCACCTAGCAATGGTTCGTCCAACTTCCTTGGCTCATGTACGGCTCCAACAATCTTTGAGTGTTTTTGGTGGTGTCTTCAAGCCCTCTTCATTTTCCGGAGCACCTTCTTCAGTCAAACCAAGCATCATTACTTCTTGATTGCTCTCCTCTTTATCAAACAATCCTTCATACGGATCTGGGTTGAACGTTTACTGCATATATTCATCAACAATTTCATCAGTAGTATCTAGAAAGTATAGAGTATCATCAAAATCGATAGAATGCCGCATGGCTTCAGCAAGGCTGTATGTGAGCTTATCATCTCCAACTCTCAATGTGAGCTCCCCGCCGTCCATGTCAATCAATGCTTTGGAAGTCTGCAAGAACGGTCTCCCAAGTATCAAGGGTACATCTGCATCCTCATCGACATCTAGCACTACAAAGTCAACCGGAAAAATGTACTTGTCCACTTTGACAAGCACATCTTCAATGATGCCTCTCGGATGTCGCACCATTTGGTCCGCTAATTGTAAAGTCATCCGAGTAGGCATAGGCTCACCCAAGCCTAGCTTTTGGAACAAAGTATATGGCATGATGTTGATGTTCGCCCCTGAATCCGCCAATGCTATTTCCTCACCTAAGTTGACGATGTTACACGGAATGATGAAGCTTCCCGGGTCTTTTTTCTTGTTCGGCATGATCTTTTGCAATACCGCCGAGCATGAAGCATCTAGCACCACTGAAGCACTCTGCTCCAATTTCGTCTTGTTGGTCAATAGGTCTTTCAGGAACTTCGCATACTTAGGCATTTGAGCCAATGCCTCAACAAAAGTAATGTTGATATGGAGTTGCTTGAATAAACTCAGAAACTTCTTATACTGTTCATCCCCTTTGTCATTCTTCAATCTAGAGGGATAAGGGATTCTTGGCTTGAAAGGTGGGGTTGCCACCTCTTTCTCTTTGTTTGCTCCCTCCTCAACCTCTACAACCTCGGGTGCGTGTTCTTTCGGCTTCTCACTCGGAAGCCTCCCTTTAACCTCACAACCACTTCTCAAAGTGATCGCCTTCACATGTTCTCTAGGGTTTGTTTTCTGTGTTGCTTGGTAAACTTCCATGTGGCCTTTCCGAGAGAGACTTCACAATTTGCCCCACTTGATTTTCAAGATTGTGCAAGGAGGCGGTGTGATTGCGAAGTGTAGCCTCAACTGATTCAAACCTTGTATCTGCCGATTGAACAAATCTAGCCAAGTGCTTCTCCAAACTCGTTATTCTGGGTTTCCAAGCCCCGAAATTTCGCTTTTCCACTTGAGGGGCTTGTTGTTGTTGTTGGAAACCCGATGGCCCCATGGTCTTCTATGGTCCTTGATTACTCCATGAAAAGTTGGGATGATTCTTCCAACCCTCGAATTGTAAGTGTTGGTGTATGGATTCCCTTGAGGTCTCATTCCATTACCTACAAAGTCAACGCTCTCAATTGAAGAAACATCACCAATGACGATTAGGGCAATCGGAGGGAGCATGTCCACCACCACAACCGTGCAATTGGTCAAGGCTATAACTCTATTCAAGCTATAAGATCTAGCTTCTACTCAAACTCTCCACTTGGGCCGCCAATGAAGTTACCGCGATCAATTTCATGGAGACCGCCACCTTTTTTTCTTCTCCCTAGCTGCTCCAATCGGTAGCTATTTAACACCATTTCCTTAATCAATTGACGAGCCCTCATCGGGGTCTTGCTACCTAAGATACCTCCCCGCCACCGCATCCAAGAGTTACCTTTTGTACTCGGTTCAAACCATTGTAGAAGGTTTGAAACAATCATCCACTCCGGGAACTGTGTTGTGGACACTTTCACAGGAGTTCCTTGAACCTTTCCCATGTCTCAAATAGATACTCTAATTCCAACTGCACAAAGGATGAGATCTCATTCCTAAGTTTTGCTTATTTTCCGGGAGAGAAATAATGGGCTAGAAAAGCTTCTACCATCTCTTCCCATGTAGTGATTGATGCTCTAGGTAATGAGTGCAGCCACTGCTTTGCTCTCTCCTTTAAGGAAAATGGGAAGGCTCTCAACTTGATGGCATCATCCATCATACCATTTATCTTCAGCATGTCGCACACCTCGAGGAAGCTCTCTATGTGATTGTTTGGATCCTCATCGGCCAAACCGTTGAATTATGCGGACTACTGTAGCATATGGATGAATGCCGGTTTTAGCTCAAAGTTTTGAGCTGTAATTGGGGGATGCACAATACTCAATTGTGTCCCCAACACTGAAGGTCTGGCATAATCGGATAGTGTTCATTGTTGCTCATTTTGTTCTGCCATGTTTTCATATCCTTCTACTTCCAAATCAGCTGGATTATGCTCTTCTTGCACAGGTATTTCCCTTTTCTTCTAAGTGTACGTTCAAGCTCAGGGTCTCCTTCAATCAATATTGATGGATTCCCTCGGGTCATAACCTGGAGCTGCACCAAAAATAAAGAAAAAGAAAATCCGAACGATGATAGAATAAGAAGATATGAATTAGAATATGTGGTGAAATAGCTAAGAAAACAAAGTGCAAACTATCTCTAAACGCCTAGCTCCCCGGCAATGGCGCCAAAAACATGACAAGGTCCCCTTGCGTATATCCCGCAAGTGCACGGATTTGTCGAAGTAATAATCCCGGGTGAGCGGGGTCGAATCCACAGGGAGTTGGGAGTAAAGACACTTAATTCGATTCTTAGGTATGTGGAGTAACAACAATGATAACTGTGATAATGATTCAAATCTGAACAATTAAAAGCAACAAGTAAGAGAGCAATAGTAAGGAGGAGGGAGGGCAATCAATAAAGATGGGATACTCGGATGATGCTTCACTTAGGATAATCGCTTCAAGTGCAAGAACTCTCTATTATGCTTCCTAATCAATGCAATGGTGAGTCGTGGAAATCCTTACATACATAGTCCCAAATATAAGGTCAACTATGCCTAACTCTATTCATGTCCCGGAGGAGAGATTAAATAACCTCTCAACCTCGCACTCGAATAAAGTTGCAATGAGCTCTAGGGATTCCAAGTGATAAATTGTTTCCTAATTATAGACCTAACCCTTTGGTCCAAGCGGAAGGTCCCCAGCCACAATTAAGCCCTAGATACTAAGATCCCCTCAATGCTTCACTCCATTGCACGCCAGCAACTAGGGTCCCCCAAAGCAGAGGTTCATCCCTTAGACCATTCACTCTATTATGGCCGCAAAAGAACTCAAGGAACGGAGGTAGAATCTATCACGCCGGAGGGGAAAGGGACGCCCCCTGCATCTCCTCGACTCACCCTCTCAACCCTCTCCAACCTAGTTTTTGTCTAACGCCGTGGTATGTCACTCACTCACAAGGTTACCAACAAGAACTCTCAACCCTAGTGTCACTCTACGGGAAACGTTCATACAATCAAGCATTCAAGGTTGGAACTCACAATAAACATCAATTTATTGAAAGCATAATAAAGAAGTTCAAAGAAACGAATACATCCTAGGGTTCACAATCACCCAAGTACCCACTAGGGGTTTAGCTCTCCATGGAGCTAAGTACAATCAAAGAAATCGAATGTAAAAAGCAATGAATCCATAAAGAAACCCCCGATGGTCGTGTCAATGGTCTTGCGGAGGGTCCTCTACTCATCGTCCAAGGATTCCCTCGTCCGGTATAGAATACCAAAATTGGGGCTGAATCGGCTTTAAATAGGGCTGGAATTTCGGCAACTCCACCCGGCGTGACGCTACACGCCTCGCGCGGAATTTCCACACGGACGTGATAATTTCCCACACGCCCGTGGATTCTCTCGCTTTTTCCGATTTCTACGGCCGTCGGAACAAAGGTTGCTACAAAGTGTTGCTATAGTCTCCGCCATAATCGCGACCCCGAATAACTTCCCCAATTCCATACTTTCATTGGGTAACGAACGGGCACAAGTTCACGTCTGAATCACTTGCTTCTTCAATGATAGTATGCTGGTGGAGCTCTGCTCTTAGAGCGATAAGACGAATGCCGAGTGATCGCCTTTGTGCCCCTCCAAATGGATGTGCTCACCGAATGCGAGACGCTGCACACACTCCAGCATCTCACACTGTCCCCATGTCTCATGTTTGAACCTTAGCAAGATCTCCTCAAATAGGTGCATTATGATCCACATTGGCCTATTTCCTTCATACTCGCCTCACACCATACCGCATAGTAACATAAAAACACACATATTATCGGGAAATATGAGAGTAATGCTCAACATAAGGAATGAACACTTCGCGTTCATATCGCACAAGCACTTATCATGCACAAAGGATGAGATCTCATTCCTAAGCTTTGCTGATTTTCCGGGATGGAAACAACGGGCTAGAAAAGCTTCTACCATCTCTTCCCATGTAGTGATTGATGCTTGATAAGTGCTTGTGCGATATGAATGCGAAGCGTTCATTCCTTATGTTGAGCATTACTTTTCTCAGGTTTTTACATTAATATGTGTGTTTTTATGTTACTTTTACGCAGGTAGGGCTGTGAGGCCAAGTATGAGGGAAATAGGGCAATGTTGATCATAATGCACCTATTTTGGAGGAGATCTTGCTAAGGTTCAAACACGAAGACATAGGACAAGTGTGATATGCTAGAGTGTGTGCCAACCTCCTCGCATTCGAGTGAGTATATCCATTTTGAGGGGCACAAAGGCAGTCACACTCGAGCATTCCGTCTTATGAATATAAGAACAATAACCCCACCAACATATATATCATTGAAGAAGCAAGTGATTCACGACGTGAACATGTGCCCGTTTGCGTTACCCCGATGAAACACTGTAGACCTAACCCTTTGGTCCAGGTGGAAGGTCCCTAACCACAATTAAGCCCTAGATACTAAGGTTACTTCTGCGCTTCACTCCGTTGTACCCGTAACTAAGCCCCAGCGGAATGTCATTCCTTAGACCATTCACTCTATTGTGGATGACAAGATCCCCTTACGTATATCCCGCAAGTGCACGGGTTTATCGAAGTAATAATCTCGGGTGAGCGGGTATCGAATCCACAGGGAGTAAGGAGTAAAGATACTTAATTAGATTCTTAGCTATGTGGAATATCAACAATGATAAGTGTGACAATGATTCAATTCTCAACAATTAAAAGCAACAAGTAAGAGAGCAAAAGTAAGGAGGAGGTAAGGCAATCGATAAAGATGGGTACTCGGATGATGCTTCGCCTAGGATAATCGCTTCAAGTGCAAGAATTCTCTATTATGCTTCCTAATCAATGCAATGGTGAGTCATGGAAATCCTTACATACATAGTCCCAAATCTAAGGTCAACTATGCCTAACTCTATTCATGTCCCGGAGGAGAGATTAAATAACCTCTCAACCTCGCACTCGAATAAAGTTGCAATGAGCTCTAGGGATTCCAAATGATAAATCTCTTCCTAATTATAGACCTAACCCTTTGGTCCAGGCGGAAGGTCCTTAACCACAATTAAGCCCTAGATACTAAGATCGCCTCAACGCTTCACTCCGTTGCACGCACAACTAAGCCCGAGCAGACATTCATCCCTTAGACCATTCACTCTATTATGGCCGCAAAGAACTCGAGGAACGGAGGTAGAATATATCACGTCGGAGGGGAAAGTAGACGCTCCTGTACCTCTCGACTCACCCTCTCAACCCTCTCCAAGCTAGCTTTGTCTAACGCTCGTGGTGTGTCACTCACTCACAAGGTTACCAACAAGAACTCTCAACCCTAGTGTCACTCTAGGGGAAATGTTCATACAATCAAGCATTCAAAGTTGGAACTCACAATAAACATCAATTTATTGAAAGCCTAATAAAGAGGTTCAAAGAAACAAATACATTCTAGGGTTCACAATGCCCGAGTACCCACTAGGGGTTTAGCTCTCCATGGAGCTAAGTACAATCAAACAAATAGAATGTAAAAGCAATGAATCCATAAATAAATCCCCTCGATAGTCGTGTCGATGGTCTTGTGGAAAGTCCTCTACTCGTCGTCCAAGGATTCCTTCGTCCGGTATAGGATACGCCTCGGCGGAAGCTCCCCTACCAACCTTCTTCCTAAGGAATGACGATGTCGGAGCTGTAGAACCTCTCCAAAACCTTGGCCAATACCCCTCGAAACCCTAGCCGAAGCCCTCTCTCAAGTTGCGGAAAAGATGGAGAAAAGAATACCAAAATCGGGGCTGAATCGGCTTTAAATATGCCTGGAATCGGGCGACTACACGGGCGTGGACGGTACACGTGCCCTTGTGGAATTTCCACACGGCCGTGGATAATTTCCACACGCCCGTGTGGATTCTCTGTTTCTCTGATTTCTCGGCCGGCGGTGAACAGTGCTGCTATAGTACATGCTATAGTGCTCTACTACAGTCTTCGACCTGAATAAGTTCCCAATTCCATATTTTCATCGGGGTAACGCCAACGGGCACACGTTTACGTCGTGAATCACTTGGATCTTCAACGATATACATGTTGGTGTAGCTCTTGTTTTTATGTGCATAAGTCAGAATGCTCGAGTGTGACTGCCTTTGTGCACTCCAAATTGATGTGCTCACTCGAATGCGAGGAGGTTGGCACACACTCTAGCATCTCACACCTGACCTATGTCTTCGCATTTGACCCTTAGCAAGATTTCTTCCAAAATAGGTGCATTATGATCCACATTGGCCTATTTTCTTCATACTCGGCCTCACAATCCTACCTGCTTAAAAGTAACATAAAAACACACATATTAGTGTAAAAACCTGAGAAATGTAATGCTCAACATAAGGAATGAACACTTCGCATTCATATCGCACAAGCCCGTATGTTTTCTCTGGATGAATTAGAAAAACCTGCAGGCTCTGCAGAACTATTCTGAACATGTTAACACACTCAGAGCCTCCTATATTATGCAAAATTTACCAGATAAAAACACGAAATAGAACTCAAACGACCAAACTTCGCCAACTCTCAACAAAACACACAATGAGTTATTTTAAAAACCCACAACAAAATCACAGCACAAGCACTTAAAAATTGAAACACCAACACTTAACAGTTTATTCATGAAAACAAACTAAACTAAAAGGTGCGAGAACAATAAACACTTGGGTTGCCTCCCAAGAAACGCTTGTTTAATGTCACTAAGCTTGATGTATCTTTCTTACCTCACGGGGGTTCATAAATGAAGTTTGCCCTCTTACCCATGGCTTGAAACATGATGAGCAAAGTCTCTTGAGGGTAGAGGGTGTTCTCTCGGGCTTCGGACCACCTAGCAATGGTTCGTCAAACTTCCTTGGCTCATGTACGTCTCCAACAATCTTGGAGCGATTTCGGTGGCGTCTCCGAGCCCTCTTCATTTTTCGTAGCACCGTCTTCAAGATCCCCGGGGTAGATGTTTCTTCTCCAGTCGAACCAAGCATCATTACTTCTTCATTGCTCTCCTCTTGGTTGAACAAACCTTCATATGGATCCGGGTTGAACATTTCCTGCACATATTCATCAACAGGCTCATCAGTAGTGTCTAGAAAGTATAAAGTGTCATCGAAATCAAGAGAATGCCGCATGGCTTTAGCAAGGCGGTATGTGAGCTTGTCATCTCCAACTCTCAATGTGAGCTCTCCGCCGTCCATGTCAATCAATGCTTTGGAAGTCCGCAAGAACGGTCTCCCAAGTATCAAGGATACATCTGCATCCTCATCAACATCTAGCACTACAAAGTCAACCGGAAAAATGTACTTGTCCACCTTGACAAGCACATCTTCAATGATGCCTCTCGGATGTCGTACCGTTCGGTCCGCCAATTGTAAAGTCATCCGAGTAGGCCTAGGCTCTGCTAAGCCTAGCTTTTGGAAGAAAGTATATGGCTTGACGTTGATACTTGCCTCTGAATCCGCCAATGCCATTTCCTCACAAAGAGAGCATTCTACAAGTAAGGGAAATTTCAACATTAAAAACAAAAAAAATCAAAGCTCTAGCGAAAAACTTTAATAAAAAAGGACAACAAAACCGAAATCGTGTACGTGTGTGAACTCACTCAAAACAATTCAAGGTATACTCCTCAAAATTCTAAGTACAAGGGACTTATTTATCTACAAAAGTCACAACAATTTAAAAGATGGTAGTAGCTTCACACATCCTCTAAGGTAGCCCTTTCCAAAGCGGCCGCTAAGGTGGCTTTCACACTTTTCAAGTGGTAGCTCTTTCTACCGGAGTGGTAGCTTTCACTCATCCCTATGAGATAGCCCTTTCTCTCATTAGGGCAAAGCTAGTATCCCGACTTATGAGAGTAGCTTCATCATAGGTGGTAGCCCTTTCCACCCAACAAGTACAATAAAACTATTTTTGTTTCTTTTTCTTTGCATTTTTTTTTTCAGAATTTGCACAAGAAACAACTATAACTAGTCCCTTTTAACATCAAACTTGAGTTTCCAATAGAGTTTAAAGAATGAGTAGTGTAACAAGTATAAATCGGGTAAAAAAATTCCTAGAAATTCAAGCAAGAACTAGAGCATGAAAAACATTCAATGTTAGAAATTCTCCTAAACTCAAGAATACAATGCTTGCAACTAAGGTGAACCGCCATTGGCTATGTGAGCATATAACAATCAAGAACAATAGAAAAGATGTGTGCACTATAAAACTCCCCCCCACACTTAAGTTGTACATTGTCCCCATTGTACACATGCAAGCTCACTCAAAATATACATCCTTCAAAAGCAAATGTGGATTCCTGCAGAGTTGAGCAGATTTTTCCCGAGAGCACACAGGGGCGTCGACTCGCCCCGTGGGTAACCTTAGAACTCATGCACGGGCGTGGGTAATTTCCCCACGCCTGCACGTAAACTCGCAGAGGAGTTCTCTCCATCTCGAGAAGACACAGGGCGCAGGCCGCCCTCGTGAATTGGGCATGTGAATGTCCACGCCCGTTGGGAATTTCCGCACGGGCGTGTGTAACACTTAGTATTTTTCTCGGATGTCCAGAGAAGCCATAGGGGTGTGCGGCTGCCCATATGATTCAGGAGCACGGGCGTGGATATTTTCCACATGCCGTGTGAGAGCAGTCAGAGTCAAAGGAGACAGGGGTGTGCGCATGCCCCTGTAGTGTTTTTGGAGTGAGGCGCACGGGCGTGGGGAATTTCCACACGCCCGTGGGGATGCACAGAACACCAAAAGTCGTAAGTTCTGTTTAAAAGAGGATAATTCCTCTCTCTCTTCACGACTTCTTTTCGCTTGAAAACACTTTCACAATATTCTCCGAGTTTAGAGTGCTAATTTGGTGGGATTTTAGTGAAATTTTCTGGCCGATTCTTCATTTTCTCACTCAATCTCGTCGGTAAGTTTTGTTTTTATCATCTTCCTTGCAAATTCATGGTTTCTAGTGATTAATCTGGTTAATAATGCTTTGTTTCTTCAATAGGAAAGATGATTTATGTTTAGAACGAAGTTAGAATGACTATTAAGTTGTATTTTTGGATTGTGGAACCATGGCCGTGCATTTCTCACCCCCCATGGATCCAAACGGGCGTGTGGAAATTCCACACGACCGTGTTGATTTCTGCAGCATTGGTTTATCAACTTGTTTAATCCATTTCGTTTAAATCTTGCTGATTATGGCACCTTGGTCAAAGAAGCAAGCTGATAAGAGACCACGTGAGTCATCTCCTGAGCCCGAGGGCATGCGGTTTGCAATTCCAGAGCATCAGGTTCGCTATGAGCGCCTGTCGAGGCTCCATTTTGGGCAGACTCGATTTTTAGACAAGACTATATTGCGAGATCTGCAGTAGGGAGATGAGTTTGCTGATGAGATCGAGGATCTCATTTCAGAAGGTGGTTGGCGGCAGTTGCTGATGATTAGACAGCCAGCCATCCGAGAGTTTGCATTGGAGGTGCTTTCATCATTCGAGTTCGATAGATCGTATGTGAGCTTTGACAGTGTGGACATCATTCAATTCAGAATATTTGGACACCACCATAGCTTGAGCATCACGCAGTTTTCAGTACTACTTGGCTTGTACGAGGAGGCATTCGCTGATACAGAGGAGTACGCACAGTTACCGACTGATTACCCTGGAACCTTAACCTCGCAGAGAGCTTACAGAGTGTTATGTGGTCAAGGTCAGTACGAGCCAGGGGTGTCTAAGGCCACTTGCCTTTCTCAATGTGTATACAGATACTTGCATGCTATTATGAGTAGGTCGGTGAACGGCCATGGTGATAGCACTGGTGTCCTGAGCCGTCAGGAGCTACTGTACTTGTACTAAATGGTACAGTGCGTACCGATTCATTTACGGCACATCTTGGCAGAGTACATCAGACATCAGTGACACAATGCTAGACTGGGAGCGATCTTCTTGGGCCCCTACATTACGAGATTAGTGTTAGGCATGGGTCTCTTCGATTCGATTCGCGGGGCGAGAAGACGAGTGTACCTGCTCCCCTGAGTATAGAGAGAATGCGGATGATGGGCATGGTCCGCAGGGTTCGGACAAGGATTTTTGCTTTAGTACTACCAGCTCCAGAGATAGCCGAGGAGCCGAGGATGAGGGTGATGAAGTTGGAGCATCTAAGCCCGCTCCCGAGCCTCAGCCAGTAACGATGGAGACCGAGACACCTCCAGTGGCAGAGGAGCCACCCCTAGTGCGTATGTTTTCACCATCTCGAGCCAATGATCGCTTTGAGAGGCTCGATAATGCTATAGGAGTGGTCCGAGCTGAGGTTGCCAAGATTAGGGCTATGCAGGGTACTCAGTACATAGAGTTCATGGCACGTTTCGATGTGTTACAACAGATTTTAGAGCGAGACGTCGCCTCATCATTTGTATTGCGGTCGAGGACTCCTCCGGGCCCCCCGGCCTCTAGCATCTCCATCCTCTACCCCCGCACCTGTAGACCCACTATGTGCTTCACCAGACAGCTACAAAGCAAAGACCGCGCCTTTAGAGCAACACCCGATACTTGATTTTTTCCCTTCCTTTACTTTCTTGCATTTTTATTGTATTTTTTTCCTATTTTTTTAGATTCTTTTTCACTCATAAAGGATTCTCCTTTTGAGTTTTTTTCGTTTTCGCATCATCGAGTTGTATTCATTGCTTTTTTCTTTTATATACACTCGATTTATTTTGTCTTTATTGAGCTTCACCCGAACCCCCTCATGTATGCGCAAGTGTATGGTCTTGTCTTCTTGGGAATTGAGACTTAGTCATGGGCATGGCCAAGGTATTGAGGTACTTTGGCCGTAAGCTTCATCAACCCGTTGGAACCCTACTCCCAACGAACTAGCTTCATCCAACGCCACACTAGGAGTCGTGAGTATTGTTTTTGATTGCTTTCTCCCACATTTGCTTTTTAAATGATTTATATTTTGAGTAAGCTTTGAATGTGTACATTGGGGACAATGTACAACTTAAGTGTGGGGGGGAGTTTCATAGTGCACACATCTTTTCTATTGTTCTTGATTGATATATGCTCACATAGCCAATGGCGGTTCATCTTAGTTGCAATTATTGTTCTTGAGTTTAGGAGAATTTCTAACATTGAATGTTTTCATGCTCTAGTTCTTGCTTGAATTTCTAGGAAATTTTGCCCGATTTATACTTAGTGCACTACTCACTCTTTGAACTCTATTGGAAACTCATGTTCAATGTTAAAGGGACTAGTTATAGTTGTTTCTTGTGCAAATTCTAAAAAAAAAGAAAAAAAAATTGGAAAATGAAAAGAAAGAACAAAATAGTTTTATTGTTTATTTGTGCTTGTAGGGTGGAAAGAGCTACCACCTATGTAGTATGAAGCTACTCTCATAAGTCGGATACTAGCTATGCCCTAATGAGAGAAAGAGCTATCTCATAGGATGAGTGAAAGTGATAAGTGTCTAAATGTAGGTGTTTTCATATATGTATCGTATGCACTTTGCATGTATTTTGTGAGGTTTGATGCCCGTTTCGTGCTTAATCGTCTATTATTTGCTTTGTAGGGCATATGGAAGCCATGGAGAACAAGAAGATATCATTTTGGCAATAAGAGAAGAAAATAGAATTTTTCATACTACCCCCATACTACCCAAGATGGGGGCCGATGCACCGTAGAAAGCGGGATTGAGTTGGTGTTCTGTCCGATTTCCATACTACTCCAGATACGGGCCGTATGGAGGACGATGCACCCTCGTCCCTGAACGCGAATCTAGGGTTTCTGGTGCTATACGACTCTCATACGACTCCCCTATACGGCCCGTATGCCCTCTGGGGGTATATATACTCACTTTTAGGGCTGATTAGAAAAATTTTTGCTGGCCGACTTTTGGGAGATCATTTGGGAGATTTTGGGCGACCTTTGGGAGGAGAAGAAGGGCAAGAAAGCTAGAAGATCATTCAAGCCCAAGGTCCAAGGCTCTCAAGGCAAGAAGGCAACATCATTCAAAGGGGAGATCGATCACGACTTGAAGGAAGGAGAACTCAGCTGCTAGAGGAAGCGCTATTCGGCATTCCTTTAGCGGGGAAGCGCCATTCGGCATATTCTCGCCCCATCCTTCACCATTTCATCTAGGGAGTGTCATACTATATCTTTGTTTCATGTTTTTGCTTGATTGTATGCTTTTGTTATGAGATGATGATGACTCAGACCCCCAAGGCCACCGGTGTTGGTGAACCTTGGGGGGGTTTTTATCATGTATTTTTGATGATTGCTTGTTAACTCTATGCTTGGGTATTTTTTTGAGATCTAATCCATTGTTTTTCATGCTAAGTGTTACACCAAGGAGAAATCCGTAGCTCTTTTATGAATGATGCATGTAGATGTGACTTGCTCGCATGTATTAGGTCATGAATGGATTAGAAGGGGGATACTTGTATCATCACGCCGAGAAATTGGGTGTTTGTAGCCCTCCATGTAGGTTTAATCCAAGAAGAGTAGGTTTATTCCCTAAGCGAGATTTCCTTGTACTTAATGCAATCGTAGGAATGTAGATTTGGAAGAAATTCCTATCTATGTTCGTATGGGATTAGGGGTTCAATCGCCGAGAAATTGGGGTTGTTCTAATCTTTGGAATCTCATGGTCCAATTTACCCTTGCATCTTTAAATCATCATCCATGTTGCATGATAACCCCTCAAAGGGATCCACATCCATAGGCCTTTGCACTTCATTGATTCTCTTGCTTGCTTATTGCTTGTTCTCTAATTTGCTAGCAAATCTTGTGTTTAGTTTTATTTGTTTTTAGTAGAGTAAACCCATCACTTAAGATCTTAGGCTAGATAATAGCTCGAGAAGGAGTAATAGGAGATCCTTAGCCCCGTGGAATACGATCCCTCGTGTCTTTGCACGAGGTATTACTTGGCGATCCCGCACACTCTGCGGGGAAGCGATCGTAAAAGCTACCACTCCCGAGATAAAGATCTACCACCGAAAAGTGTGAAAGCCACCTTTAGCGGTCGCTTTGGAAAGGGCTACCTTAGAGGATGTGTGAAGCTACTACCATCTTTTGAAATTGTTGTCACTTTTGTAGATAAATAAGTCCCTTGTACTTAGAACTTTGAGGAGTATACCTTGGGTTGTTTTTGAGTGAGTTCACAGACGTACATGATTTCTGGTTTTGTTTCCTTTTTGATTCAAGTTTTTTAGCTAGAGCATTGATTTTTCGTATTTAGTGTTGAAATTTCCCTTACTTGTAGAATGCTCTCTTTGTATACTTTGGTGAACCTAAGGCCAAGCACTTCCAATATCTTCTTCATTGATGCACATAACGTTTTTAATTTTTGCTTGAGGACAAGCAAAAGCTTAAGTGTGGGGGAGTTTGATAAGTGCTTGTGCGATACGAATGCGAAGCGTTCATTCCTTATGTTGAGCCTTACTTTTCTCGGGTTTTTACACTAATATGTATGTTTTTTATGTTACTTTTATGCTGGTAGGGTTGTGAGGCCGAGTATGAAGGAAATAGGCCAATGTGGATCACAATGCACTGATTTTGGAGGAAATCTTGCTAAAGTTCAAACGCGAAGACATAGGTCGATGTGAGATGCTAGAGTGTGTGCCAACCTCATCGTATTCGAGTTGGCACATCCATTTGGAGAGGCACAAATGTAGTCACACTCGAGCATTCTGACTTATTCACATAGAATAAGAGTTTCACCAACGTGTACACCATTGAAGAAGCAAGTGATCCACGACGGGAACGCTGCGTCTGCTTATGCTACTCCGATGAAAGTATGGAATTGGGAAGCTATTCAGTGTCGACATCGTAGCAACATTGTAGTATGTACCCGATCAACACTCGCTCATAGTCGTCGAGAAACCGAGAAACAAAGAATCCAAAATTTCTATTTAAAGCCTATTCAAAGACCGATTTTGGTATTCTTTTTCTCCATCTTTTTCCCCAACTTGCGAGAGGGCTTCGGCTAGGGTTTCAAGGGGTATTGGCCATATTTTTGAGGAAGTTCTATGGCTCCGACATCGCGAGTCATTTGGTAGAAGGTTATTGGGAGAGATTTTGTCGGCACCGATCCAAATGAGGTGTATCCTAGGCTCTGACAAAGGATCCCTTATGCATTTGAGTAGAGGACTCTCCACAAGACCATCGACACGCACTCATCGAGGGGGTTTCTTTATAGATTCATTGCTTTTGCATTCTATTTCTTTGATTGTACTTAGATCCATGGAGAGCTAAACCCCTAGTGGATACTCGGGTATTGTGAACGCTAGGATGTATTTGTTTCTTTGAACCTCTTTATTATGCTTTCAATAAATTGATGTTTATTGTGAGTTCCAACCTTGAATGCTTGATTGTATAAACATTTCCCCTAGAGTGACACTAGGATTAAGAGTTCTTGTTGATAACCTTGTGAGTGAGTGACACACCACGAGCTGCTAGACAAAGCTAGGTTGGAGAGGGTTGAGAGGGTGAGTCGAGAGGTACAGAGCGTCCCCCTTTCCACTCCAAAATGGATAGATTCTACCTCGCTCTCGAGTTCTTTGCGGCTATAATAGAGTGAATGGTCTAAGGGATGAACTTCCGCTGGGCTTAGTTGCACGCAAAGGAGTCAAGCGCTGAGCTGATCTTAGTATCTAGGGCTCAATTGTGGTTAGGGGACCGCCCCACCGGACCAAAGGGATTAGGTCTATATTAAGGAAAAAGATTTATCACTTGGAATCCCTAGAGCTCATTACAACTCTATGCAAAAGTGAGGTGTTGAGATTGTTCGATTTCTCCTCCGGGACATGTATAGAGTTAGGCATAGTTGACCTTAGATTTGGGACTATGTAATTAACGATGTCCACGACTCACCATTGCATTGATTAGGAAGCATAATAGACGGTTCTTGCACTTAAAACAATTATCCTAGGTGGAGCATTATCCGGTACCCCTATCTTTATCGATTGCCTTATCCCCTTCTTTACTTTTTTGCTCTCTTCTTGTTGCTTTTATTGTTGAGAATTGAATCATTATCACACTCATTATCATTGATCTTTCACATAGCTAAGAATCAAGTTAAGTATTTTTATTCCCTACTCCCTCGTGGATTCGACACCCGCCACCCGGGATTATTACTCGACAAACCCGCACTTCATGGATATACGCAAGCGGACCTTGTCAGTTACCAACAAGAACTCTCAACCCTAGTGTCACTCTAGGGGTGTATTCAACATAGCTGCAGAAATCCACATGGTCGTGGAATTTCCATCCGCTCGTGTGGATCCACGGGGAGTGAACAAATGCACGACTCATGTCTCAACCTCCACAAATGCACCATTATAATGCTTCAACTTTGTTCTCAATATAAATAAACATTCTAATTGAAGAAATGAAGCATTATTGACTAGTTTCATCGATGAAAATCGTGAATTTGCGAAGGAAATCAAAGATAGGGATCACCGTCGAGTTGAGATGAGAAAGCTTTTGAAAAACGCCGTAAAAACCAAGAAAAATCCTTCCAAATTGGCGATACGAGGTCGGGAAACAATATATGAGTGCTTACAAATGGAGGATATGAGGGTGAAGAGAAATGATTATCCTTTTAAAAGGACTCGCACCTCTTGACATTCTATACATCCGTATGGGCATGCGGAAATTACCCACGCCCGCCTGGCTCACAGAAAGCCCTCACAGAGCGTATGCATGACCCTCGCACTTCCTGAAAACACTCACCGCCTCGAATGCAAATACACGGCCGTAGTTGGAAATACCCACGCCCGTGCTCCCCGACCCATAAGGCTAAGCGCACGCCCCTGTGGCATCTCTAGACATCCAAGAAAAATTTGCTAATCTGCTCCGGACACCGCGCGTAAATTTCGCACGGGCGTGACATTCATACGACTCAACTCACTGTGGTCAAACGCTCATCCCCGTGTCTCCTCGGGATGGAGAGAGCTCCCGTGCAGAGATTCACATGAGCGCAGTGGAAATTACCCATGCCCGTGTGATTTTTCACAAGGTCGCCTATGTGGGCGAGTCCACACCCCGTGTGCACTCTGGATAACTCGCTAATCTCGAGGAATTCACACGCCTGTGTTGAAATTACCCAAGGGCGGTAAAAATCGCATGAGTTATTCACATAAAAGCAGTTCACGCCCCGTGCCTTCTCTGGATGAGCTCGCAATGCAAATCACACGGGCATGCGAAAATTCCACACGCCCGTGTGTTTTCTCTGGATGCCTTAGAAAATTTTGCAGGCTCTACAGAAAATTTTTGAACATGTTTACACACTCATAGCCTACCCTAATATGCAAATTTTACCTGTAAAAAACATGAGAAATAGCTCAAATGACCCAACTTCAGAAATCCACTTGAAAACAAACGATGACAATTCAAAACCCACAATAAAATCATAGCACAAGTATATAAAAATCAAGACACCCACACTCAACACTTTATTCATGCACACACTAAACTACTAAACTACGAAAAACAAGAAACACTTGGGTTGCCTCCAAAGAAGCGCTTTTGTTTAACGGGCACTTAGCTTTACGTATCTTTGTCTTACCCTCACGGGGTTCATAGATAAAAGTTGCCCTCTTACCCATGGCTTGGAAGCACGACTGAGCAAAAATCTCTTGAGGGTAGAGGGTGAATTATCGGGCTTTGGGACCAGCTAACAATGGTTCATCCAACTTCTTCGGTTCACGCACGCTCCAATAGCCTTGGAGCATTTCCGGTGGCGTCTCCTAGACCTTTTCATCTTCCGGAGCACCTTTTTCAAGATCCCCGGTGTAGATGGTACTTCATCCGTCAAACAAAGCATCCTTACTTCTTCATTATCCTCCTCTTGGTCGAACAGACCCTCATATGGGTTTGGATTGAACATTTCCTGTATGTATTCATTAATAATCTCATCAGTAGTGTCTAGAAAATACAAAGTATCATCAAAATCAAGAGAATGTCGCATGTCTTCAACAAGGCGGTATATGAGCTTGTCATCTCCAACTCTCAAAGTTAGCTCTCCGCCATCCATGTCAATCAAAGCCTTGGAAGTCCGTGAGAACGGCCTCCCAAGTATCAAGGGTACATCCTCATCCTCATCGACGTCTAGCACTACAAAGTCTACATAAAATATATACTTGTCCACCTTGACAAGCACATCCTCGATGATACCCCTCGGATGTCTCACCGTTTGGTCCGGCAATTACAAAATCATCCGAGTGGGTCTAGGCTCGCCCATGCCTAACTTTTGAAAGAAGGTGTATGGCATGATATTGATACTGGCCCCTGAGTCCGCCAAAGCCATTTCTTCACCGAGATTGCCAATATTACACGGAATAAGGAAGCTTCCCGGGTCTTTCTTCTTGTTCAGCATGTTCTTTTGCAAAACCGTCGAGCAAGATGCATCTAAAATCACTGAAGCACTCTTCTCTAACTTCCTCTTGTTTGTCAACAAGTCTTTCAAGAACTTTTCATACTTAGGCATTTGGACCAATGCCTCAACAAAAGGAATATTGATGCGGAGTTGTTTGAACAAACTCAGGAACTTCTTGTACTGTTCACATCCCCTTGGTCATTCTTCAATCTAGAAGGATAAGGAATTCTTGGCTTGAAAGGTGGGGATGCCACCTCTTTCTCTTTTGTTGCTCCCTTCTCAACCTCTATAACCTCGGGTGTGTGTTCATTGGGCTTCTAACTTGTTAGCTTACCCTCAACCTCACGACTACTTCTCAAAGTTATCACCTTCTGATAAGTGCTTGTGTGATATGAAGGCGAAGCGTTCATTCCTTATGTTGAGCATTACTTTTCTCGGGGTTTTACACTAAAATGTGTGTTTTTATGTTACTTTTATGAAGGTAAGGTTGTGAGGCCAAGTATGAAGGAAAAACGCCACTGTGGATTACAATGCACCGATTTTGGAGGAAATCTTGCTAAGGTTCAAACGCAAAGACATAGGTCGATGTGAGATGCTAGAGTGTGTGCCAACCTCCTCGTATTCGAGTTGGCATATCCATTTGGAGGGGCACAAAGGCAATCACACTCGAGCATTCCGACTTATGCACATAAAACAAGAGCTCCACCAACTTACCTATCATTGACGAAGCAAATGATCCACGGCATAAACGTGTGCCTGTTTATGTTACCTCGATGAAAAGTGGATCCGGGAGTATTTTTGGCAGAGCTGTAGAAGGTTACTGTAGCAAAACACTGTAGTGGCCAAGGTTTCTCCATCTTTTCCCCAACTTGAGAGTGGGCTTCGGCTAGGTTACTGTACCAACTTCCTAATTGATGGAATGATGAGTTGTGGAAATTCTTAATTACATGATCCCAAATCTAAGGTCAACCATGCCTAACTCTATACATGTTTTGGAGGAGAGATTGAATAACATCTCAACCTCGAACTCGCATAGAATTGCAATGAGCTCTAGGGATTCCAAGTGATAAACTCTATTCCTATGTATAGACTAAAAACTTTGGTCCAGTGGAAGATCCCCTAGCCATAATTAAGACCTAGGTGCTAAAAACTCACTTCAACACTTCACTATGTTGCACTCAGTAACTAAGCCCCCACTGGAAGGTTATCCCTTAGCCCATTCACTCTACTATCGCCGCAAAAGAACTCTTGGAATGTGGAGGTAGGATAGATCACAACCCGTAGGGGAAGGGGACACCCACTCACCTCTTGACGAACCCTCTCAACCCTCTCCAATCTGGCTTTCTCTAACTCTCATGGTATGTCACTCAATCACAAGAGTTACCAACAAGAACTCTCAACCCTAGTGTCACTCTAGGGGAGTATTCATACAATCAAGCTCCAAGATTGGAACTCATAATAAACATCAATTAATTGAAAGCAGAATAAAGAGATTCCATGAAACGAATACATCCTAGGGTTCACAAATACCCAAATACCCACTAAGGGTTTAGATCTCTATGGAGCTAGATACAATCAATGAAATCGAATGTAAAAACAAAGCATCCATCGATAATCCCCTCGTTAGTCGTGGTAATTGTCTTATGGAAAGCTCTCTCACTAACCTTCTTCCAAATGGTGCCGATGTCGGAGCTGTAGAACCTCTCCAAAGCATGTAGAGTACTCTAAAGACATGATCTAGGATGAATGTGAAAAAGAAAATGATGAAAAATGAGTCTATGTCAGTATTCATCGGCTAATGACGCATGAATGCGTCTATGTAGATCAGACCCGAGTAGTTGGGATGGCTCTTGTGCCTAACCAAAGATGTGCACCCTCCGTGAAAAGATTTTTTTGGTCCAAATTTATGTTAGTCGGACCTCGAAAATGAAATGAAATGAAATTAAAAACCTAGTGATCTTGTTGACTACCTACTAAAAGTGTTGAGAAGAAAATGGGAGTTAGTTCAAGTTTAGGGCTTAGAAGGATCTTACTTGTCCATTGGAGTAGCACTTGGCATTTTAAGGCTTAGTACTCTTACCCTCGGGAGTGATTTGCATCTAGAGTCAGTATCGATCGAAGTCGAGGGCTAGACCAGCCTGTGGTAGATGAAATACTGAGATTTTACACACATGGCATGTATATATAAGAGGTGAGACAAGATCTTTCTTTTTGTGCTTAATGTTTGTAACTCATTATCTGCTTTATCATTTTCCAATGCTTGTAGAGTTTTGTATTTATTTGAGCCGGAGGTAATACATTTAACCACTTATCATTATCTTTGTTTTTCATGATGTGTTTGCTTTGGGGACAAGCAAATGCTTAGGTGTGGGATATTTTGATAAGTGTCTAAATGTACGTGATTTCTATATGTATTGCTCACTTCTA
>NW_024086666.1:0-53185 GCF_009730915.1 Dioscorea cayenensis subsp. rotundata
CAGTTACGTATTGCTCTCATTCTACCTCAAACTCCACAACATGCCATCAAAACTCACTAATTCAAAAGCGAATAATAATCTACCAGACACAAAGATGAAATACATACTACAACTCAAACAACCTTCAAATTACAATAATTACAAAGATCTGAAAACAAGATCTAAAGAAGAGTACGAGAGTTTAAATAACCATTTCAAGATCTAAAACACAAGCACAACATGAAAGTAATCATGCCTTATCCCAACAAATGAAAAGTTACCCATCATGAATACCTTCTCTTCTAAGCTTCTACTCAAACAAGACTGGGTGCTTAAGAAGAGAAAAACCAGCCCAGAGATGAAGAAGAGAAGAATTTATAGTAAAGGAATGAGAAACTTAGCTATGTTGAACCTCGATTTAAAGGAATGATAAGGTTTTATGGAAACGACCATTTTGGCCTCTTTAAGTTAATACATTAACTAAAACGCCATGGACTTCAAGAAATTCGACTCAAGTTACCCTCATTCTTATAAAACAAAGACTAGAGTGAATAAGCATTGGCAGAAAGACAACAACGCTCTCTGACATTCAAGAAAACGCAATATCGTGCAGTAAGCTTGGCTGGAGCATCACTCAAATGTACTCAACCACCCGCAACAAACGCGTAAATCCTTTCACCCTCCTAATGGCACAAGGAAAACAAAAATAAGAAGAAGAAAAGTGACGGGCGTGTATCATGCTGATCTCAACATCCCACCGGCCTTCACAATAATCTTTTGTTGGTTTCGACTCGTAGTCACAAATTGTTTGTCTCTTTTGTAGTCTTTTCTCCGTGATAATATCATTTCTTTATAGTGTTCCTCATATTACGCATTTCTTCCCTTGAATAGTTCATTTTTATTAAAAGATAATAAAACCTCTCATTTTCTTTGCAGTTTAAATTCATCGCTTTTTAATTTTGCAATGTGTTATACATTCATCGACTTTAACTTTTTCAATTTTTCGCTAAAAGGGTCATTGTCAAGGTGCGTCCAAACATTACTAAAGTTATGAGAGAATATCTTAAGAGATTTCTTTCGATCAAAAAGCTTTGGCTGATACATTGAAATACACACGTTTATAATAGTTTAACGTGTCAATCTAGAAATTTATCATGTGGGTCGCCCTAACATCCACGTTGTTGCGAGCGATGAGCAGTGAAGCGCGAACCATGTAGCACGTCAACACCTGGCAGCGCAGTCACGACAACACCCAGCGTAACAACACAATAAATGGGCAACGCAGACTATCCACATACATCCAATCTCATACAAGAATTAAAATAAATAGTACACCGATTTAACGTGGTTCGCTAAGAACAAGTTGCATCCACTGAGAACAACGCTTCACTATATCATGGGGAATAATAAGAGTACAAGAGTACAAGAACATATGCATAAAGTCACAAGAAGTGTTACCAAGTGCTTTAAGAACTAAATTAGCTCAAAACGTGGGTCTTACCTTATTTTAACGGAGATCAAACAAGTTAACAAGAGCTCTCTCTACAATTCCTTCACTCTTTCCACTCTTCAAATACAAGCAGAACTCTTCCCTTTTCTATCTCTTTTTCTCTCATTCCACAACACCCAACAAACATAACTTTATATAAACAATAGAGCACTCTAGTACCATTAGATTAAAAGATCAAGACGGTGGTCATCCCAAGTATAATCAAGCCAATATTTAATGTGGGTAACGACTCATCCGCCACAGCGCGCTCCAAGATGATGTCTCATGGATCATAACCTCGACGATAATAAATTATTTCGCTATGCGCTAGAAGGTAAAAGAACATATCTCCTCCCACAAGCGACCCAAATGACAATCGACTATATCATCGAAAGAATTTTTCGATTTGCATCTGGTTACTAAACCATAGGCTACCTATTCACAATTTTAGTGGAATATCGCTAGACTATCTGCGTGGTTTTTACATGATTGTAAAAGATACATATCTTTTCATTTTTCATTACCTTTTTAATCTTTACATTGCCACGATACATAACAACCTTCTCCCAATACAAGTGGCAAGTGGTAAGTGCAGGTGGCGGCAATCAAAATTTTTGAGCGCCGCTCAAAATCGAGACTCTAATATCTTACTGTCTACCATGTTAGTTACCATTGATAAAGAATTACTCCATTAGATAGAAATATACATTTATCACGAGGAGGCGTAGTTATCTCATTCCTCGCTTTGCTTTTTCACCATTCAAGGCTAAACTTTATAAAACCTCAACAACAACTTGTACGTAGGAAATATACTCATCGAATAGCATACAAATACTATAAACAAGAATTGTAAACCTATAATACAAAATCACAGTGATATAATAATTCAAAATAATAGTTAGAAATTTCCGCTGGGTAGGCGTGCATGAAGCACCGCCTAACGCACGACTCGCCTCGTGCGCAGGATTTTCTCGCCCTCACTCCAAGCGCAGATACACTAACCCCGAGAAGGAAGAACTTCGTAGCTTCAACACGTCGGCGCCGAGATATCCTCAAGCGCACTCGACAGGTTCTGCAAAAGAGAACCACGGTGAAACGGTAATAGTATAGGTGGCCAGCACGCAAAAACACACCACGTTCCGTGCACGCAAAAGCTACACCCTAAGAAAGAGAATACTGAGAAGAAGGAGCAAAAGTGTGTTTTTGGCTCATGGTTTAGGCGATGTATTTATAGCAAGCGAATTCATTAGCAAACTCCTCCACCAGGCAAATGTGGGACTAAAGGAACGAGAAGATCTTTGGGTTTGAGTAAAGCATGTGGGACCCGGTGGGACCCACATCCAGCAATCCCCCACTACACCTGCATAACTTAAGCACGACCAACAATGATAGCCAGATGCAACAAAGATTTTTGGAAGATAATCAATCAAAAATATACGATCAAAAGAATAAGAAATGAACGCACTCGAACCTTTGCGTTTTCACTTGATCAGCCCAAGGTGCTTTGAAGACTGAAACCTCAACTTTTCATTAGAGTTTCCAACCGATAGAGACAAAGAGCGTGAATCGAAGTTCTCGAACTACAACTCCTCGAATCTTAATTCAACTTTAACGATGATCTCGTGATCGCCTGGATAAACGGGTTAGCCAAGCTATCGCCACGCGCCGATATCATTTCATGGAGATTGTTAGAGAGTTAGCTCTCCGACTCTGCAGTCAGTGCGATGGCCTATCTCCAAATAGCGAGATCTCCGTGAGATATTTGTAGTGTAATATCTCGCTAACCAAAGATTTGATCTCATTAAGAGCTACGCTCAACCTTTACACCACTACATGAGAGCTAATACATCATAGGAATGGGGTTATAGTGATATCTCAACATGCATACAATGGCTTTCTCCCAGCTCAACCAATCAATAGCTTCCCTCGAACTTCTATCCCGATCTCCATTCAAAGAAGTGACTACTATCTATATCGACCTTTAGCGGGCTTAGCCCCATTCCCCGACGCCCCGGCTATCATTTGTCTCGATAGCCTTTTAGTCAGCAATCGCTAGATTTAGCTCGACTTTATGTAATCAATGCTCACAACGCGCAGCTTCGATGTCTCCATATCGACTTTCGCGCGATCCGCATATGCTCGCTTCATTTTATCATTAGTACTTTCACGCTTTGCACAGCCTTAATAGCAGATTTAGAATCACAATGTATAGCAACAGAGGCATAGGAGAACACATAATGCGAATCTCAAAAGTAAATTTCTAATCCACTCACCGCAGATGTGAATCAAGCGCAATCAATTCGTACCCATGGTGCTCCTAGCATCGAGCCTCGCTAGCGCATTTCCATCGATATTCCCCCACCGCAAGAAATACTGGGCCGAGGGTCGATGAAGATCTACCGAGTCGACATCTAGTTGGCATCCGTGGTATCCCCTCACCACACTAGGGAATCCAGTAGTACCCTCAAATTCAAAAGTCATAACCTTTTAGAACTGAGAACCCTCTCAAGAGCAAAACCAATGTTCTGGATTTGGCCATCGTATATCTACCGCCTAGATACTAACACGCGATGTCGTTCTAGTTCTCTGATAGATACACGAGATCCTATGATCCGAGCATGAGATCCCCGATTTCATGTGTTCACCTTTGTTTTTCTGTAAGGTGTACTACTGGGTCAAAAGTGTAGCAAATGCATTTTGCAATCCGTATATCCCAGATTTCTCCAACACTTTCGCTGAATGAGATTGGGATAATGTGATGCCATATACTGATCTCGTAAGCTTGATTCCTAGGATAACATTAGCTTCTCCTAGATCTTTTCATATCAAACTCTATCGCGTAGAAAGTTCTCGACATCTGACGGATCAAGATTAAGATCGGAAGCAAAGATAAGCAAATCATCAAACATACAAGCACCAATAACACATTTGCCATCTACTAACTTATCAGAACACACCTGTCATAGTTGTTTACAAACAAATCCATAAGAGATGATTGTAGAGTCAAACTTGGCATGCCAACGCTTTGGGGCTTGCTTCGATCCATAAAGAGATTTTACAAGTTTGCGCACCCTTCAGGCTCTCGTCTCGTGAATAACAAAGCCTTCAAAGTTGCTCCATGTAAATTTCTTCCTCTAAATCACCATTTAAGAAAGCATCTTTTACATCCATTTGATGGATTTCAAGACCGAAAGCGAGGCAAGTGCTATAAGGATCCTAATGGTGGTGGTGCGAGCAACTGGTGAGTAGGTGTCAGCAATCAAGTCCCTCTTTCCGCTTGAACCCCTTTGCAACTAACCTGGCCTTGAACTTTTTCAATGGATCCATCTGGGTCTCGCCTTCTTCCCGAAGACCCATTTACGACTCAAAGGTTTACTCCCCAAGAGTGTGGAAGTAAGTATCCAGTGTGTGGTTACTCATGATTGAGTGGTACTCATCATCTACGACTTCTTTCCAAAATCGAATCAGCGAAGCCTAGCCTCTTGATAAGTGGTAGGAGTATCCTCAATCATGAAGGTGACAAAAATCATCACCTAGGGTTCCTTTCCACTCTACCTCTTTGCTTCTTCTAGGTTCCCGTGACTGAGGATAGGAACCGATCCGAGCAGAGCTAGAGGTCGAGGTATGAAGGGACCGGGATTGAGGTCGATCTCGGAGGGAAGATGTTCTCAAAGTAGACAAGCATCTCTAGCTTCAATGATAGTGTTTCTAGTTATTTTCACTCACTCGAAAGTTAATAACTAGGGAATCTTCCAACATTGCTATCTAGAGCATACCCTCACAAACACCGTGCATCTAAGGTTTTAGGGGCCTATCTTCCCAGGGTTCTAAGATCGGGGATCTTAACCTTAGCTAGACACCCCCACACTTTGAAAGTAGTTGAGTGCAGGGGCTCTTCCTTTCCAAAGTTCATAGGGTGTTGTGCTACGGTCCTTAAAAAGGGAATCCTATTCGAGATAAAACAAAGTCTGAGAGCAAAGCCTCCCCCACAAGTTCTGCACACCGAACTTAATAGCATGGCATTTTACCATGTCCATCAATGTCCTGCTTTTTCCTTTCAAAGAACCCCATTGGACTCGGGGAGTGTAAGGAGCAAGAACTCATGCACAATCCCATCTCCGCTCACGTAACGAAGACATAGCATTAGAAGTATACTCTCCACTCTATCGGATCTAAGAACCTTAACGTCTTGCCCTAGCCGATTCTCCCCGGCTTCGAAAATCATGAACTTGCTAAGGGCTTCATCTTTGGATTTGATCAAATAGATATAGCAGTAATCGGAGAATGATCATCGATAAAGGTAATGAAATAACGGTTTCCCCGCCTCCGTAGGAGGTCTACAAGAATCACAAATATCACCGTGGATCAAATCAAGAACTTGTAATTACGGTGAATGCGAGGAAATGGTTTCTTGGGTAATTTGGCTTGAACACGATTTGACATTTAGAAACTTGATCAATCTTTGGATTTAGGAATCGGCTCAAGGTTCATCAACCTTCTAATGGATCCAAAGTTCACATGACCCAATCTTCCATGCCAAAGATCAGAGATTCAATGTTCAAAATAATGTAAGAAGAGGAAAGAAAGATAATCGAACTTTCATCGATAGATAAATTAGAAGGTTCACATACATCGAGCTTGAATAGTACCACCGATACAAAACCTTTACCAATAAAAAAGATTACTCCCTCGGAGATTACAAGACGGTTTGACTCAAGTACAATCTTATAACCAGATCAACTGCAAAAGGGAACCATCGATAAGATTTTTCTAATGTCGGGTACATCTTTGAACGCCCTAGCAGTGAGAACTTTCCCGTATGTCATCTTCAAATCAATCCGTCCCTCTCCCTAACACGTGCTACTCGAGCCATTTCCAAGAGTTACACATCCTCCACTTGAGACCCGATAAGTGGAGAACTAGAACGGTCGACAAGAAACATGGACGCGTTAGCACCATAATCAAGAAACCACTCTAGGTTTTGACAAGTCAAATCGATGAAGGAATGAAAAGATACTCGACCCAAAAGAATGTCCGGAGGAAGGTTCACCCATCTCAAGTACATTTACTTGCGGTTTGGGTGGACCCGGAGTTTTTGTCGAGCAGTTCGAGCTCTACGGAAGAAGCAATCACGAGCAACATGGTTTGTCCTACCACAAACAAAACAATGTTTAGGACTTTTCTCATAAGGTTTAGAAGCAGAAGATTTGGGTTGCTGAGAGGTTTGAGAACGAGAATGGGTTGGCTTTCGCCCTTGGCCTTAAAGGATTTCCCTTTAGGGGAAAAACCGACGACCTCTATCGTAAGAGTGGGTATTCCTAGAGCTTTTTAGAGCTATTAGGCTATCACTATGTTCGCTAGATAAACCCCGACCTTTATGAGGATCTACACCCTTAGAGAAGATCTGTCGGCTTCCCTCAATTCTAATGGTGTTGTAAACTCCTACAAGGTCCAAGGAATCAATCTTGTGTCTAAGTCCATTTGCAAAGCCCCGACCAAGAATAGGTGGTAGCTTGTTCGTGAGAATGGACAATGTGGTTTCTATCGTACTACGTGACCACACCTCTCTACTGGCACTAAGGTAGTCCCGAAAGGTGTGGAATCGTTCTCCCATCTCTACTCCGTCTACCATCTTGTAATTTTCAAACTCTATGCTCACGTGGCTAATCCTAGTAGCATTATCAGGGCCATACTCCTTTTCTAAGGCACTCCATATATCCTTAGCGCCTTATAATCAAAGTATTTGTCCTAAAAGACGATCGAGAAAGAATGCTAAGAATTCTATAGGCGGAGTGGAAATCGATCTCTTCGAGAGTTTTACTAGGAGCTAAGGAGCTAGATGTTTGGTCTACGCTGAGATGGATAATCAGCGAAAGTCCACTAGGATCAAGATCGGAGGAATCGTAATCGAGAGGATAGAGTAAGAGCATGGATACTCCTCAGGTGTACAACCAAAAATTCAGGCTCGATGTTTCCACCTCCTAAAGTTCACCTTACTGTCAAACTTGACGAGGGTTTACACGAGTATCGATTAGTGCATCCATGTGTGTGTGAATGTACGTTAATCAAGTTCGTGGGTCTACTAATGTGACACAAGCAAAGTTTTAATGTGCGTAGCGAAATACAATACTCGTAGAACTATATGTATAAGAATACGAGATACGAGATTATATGTATGAATATAGTACATAGTGATATCTATGTATAAAAGTCGATCCTATAGTATTATGCGTATAAAAATATAATATCATGATAATATGCTTATAAAATACAGAAATATATTTGCAACTAAACAATTTATGTATAAGACCCAATTCAGCGTTAGAATGTAGGAAATATACTACTGAATAGCATGCAAATACTATAAACAAGAGTTGTAAACAAAATCACAGTGATATAATAATTCAAAAATAATAGTTAGAAATTTCCAGCCTGGGGTAGGCGTGCGGAGCACCGCCCCTCACGAATTGGCCTCCTCGCATGTGATTTTTCCGCCTCACTCCAAAGCGCAGGATACACTAACCGGGAAGGAAAAAAACTCTCGTAGCCTCAAAGACGTTTGGCGTCGAGATATCCCAAGCGCACCCACAAGGTTTAGGCAAAGAACCACAAAATGAGAACAGAATAATTGGGTTTTCCAGACACGTAAAAAACACACCCGGTTCCAGGCATGCAAAAAAGCACACCCGGAAGAAAGAGAATATGAGAGAAGAAATAAGCAAGTGTGTGTTTTTGGTTCATGGTTTAGGCATGTATTTATAGCAATGAATTCTTTAGCAACTCTCTCCACTAGGCAATGTGGGACTAAAGGTTTGAGTGTAAAACATGTGGGACCCACAGGACCCACATCCAACACAACACTTACACATACAAACTATATATATATATATATATATAGTAGTAGCTAGTACTACTACTGATATTATTATACTAGCTTTTATGCAACAGCTTGTTCTTCTTCTTCTATCATGGAGAAGCATCTGATCAAAATGCCAAACTCCTGTAAAACATTAACATATTTACTGATCAGAAAATGTTTATTGAATTTGCTGCAGAGTAAAAGAACTTAACTTAATTAATGATTCTAATTACCATGCCCTTTGCCCACCCTTCTCAGTTGTGAGACGTAATCAGAGATTTTCTTTATGGCTTCCACCTACAGGTTAGAATGTTCATTAACTTGATGCTTCGATATATATATATATATATATATGTTTTTTCAGTTATAGTTTTGCTCATAAATTGATATGCATGAGATGTTACTGAATTATTCTGTGGATTATTCACTGAGTGAAGTAGGTAGTTTTAGTTCCCACCTGTTCACCGAGAAACTCACTCTCCACAAATTCTTGCATTTGAGGATCATTATTGTTGCATGCCACCTGTTTAGATTTTAAAAAAAATTAAAGTAATGCCATGGCAATGAAAATAATTTTATCATTGATTATAAAATAGAAGTGTCAAAATAAGGTATTAATGAGAACATCCAGAAAGTGAAGTAACTTACACTATGCAGATGGAGAAGCTTCTCATTAGTCACTTTCTCCAGAGATAATGCCAGTTCCATGGCTGATACAATAAAAAATCTTACACGTTAATTAACAGCCACGTGTCAAGCAACCATAATCACTAATACGTCAACCTTAAACATAATCTTGCCTACATATGGAACAACTTTAAGAAAAGCAGACATTTTACTTGATTATTAGGTAAGCAAATTTTAAGTATTGTAAATTGATCACCCCTTCTCCAATGCAAAATATTATCCACAAACTGCTCAACATGTAAGCAACAAGGGAGATACGTACTACATGCATGCATGGTGATACTTATATATCGTAATGGCGATAAGTGTACTTACAGATTGACAAGAACGAAACCAAAAAAAAAAAAATTGGAATCTTAAAATTTGCAATGCACTTTATTTATAGCTCAGTCACACATTAAAAAAGAGTCAAAAAGCTCAACCTCCTTATAAGAGTTCAATTTTCAATTTCTTGTCATGCTATTATTACGATAGTGGCAAAAACCAAATAATTTATTCCGACTTTACAAATATATACTATATTTTAGTGATAAAAAAAGGTTTAATTTTTCAAACGTACAATGTTTTCATTACCATATATACCATGTCATGAAATTAAATTATTCTTAGTTATCCACACATTTTGCTATTAATTTACCCGTGGCAGCTCAAGATAATTAAATAGCTAAAACCAAATTCTAAAATAAGACCTCTAATTTACTTAATAAAAATTAAAATTTATTAAATTTGTTATGACAATTTCTTCTATGGAACTTTTATACCTACGCCGATTAACATGACTTATGCTCACTTATAATAAATAAGTATATTTTAATTTTGCAACGTAAAATTTAACTTAATATAAAAATATATATTATTAATAATAAACTAAAAACTCTTGATTTATAATTAAAAAGTATGAATGTTAGATTATTCATCAAAAAATAATTATATTGCTTTTAAAATAGGATGTTAATTAATAAAGAGCAAAAACAAAAACTTAAAAAATTAGTTGAGAAAAAATATAGAATTTCTTCAATTATTAGATTAAAATAGTCAAAATTTGAATCTATTATGTTTTGTTTTGTCAAAATCAGGGAGTTAATTTGCTCTTAATTGATAGAAAAGTCATTAATTATAGTTGAATGACGTCTATTTTAAATATTCATTTGCCTTTATTTGAAAGGAGTTAATTTGCTCTTAATTGATAGAAAAACATTCATTAATTATATACTTTAACACTTTCTTAGAGTTTGAAGTGCTATATTTTAAACTTACTTTCTCCAAACTGGGACTCTTTCACTCCCTATAAAATGAACATTAGAAAATATTACTTCCAACAAAGGAAGTGTTATTTTCACATAATTTTTCACTTCAAATCACTTGATAGTGCAAATAAACACCTCTTTTAGTTGAGATTATATAAAATTAACTATTATTATTATAACGGTGAGGTTTTTAAAATTTTTTTAATGTTTTCAAATTCAGGACTACAAAATTAAAGAGGCCTAAAACAATTAATTCAGTGGCCTTACCATACAGCGCATCTCCTTTCTCAGGGTGGTCAAATTCAGAGTGTGGCAATATAATTGAATTCAGCTTCACCCTTCCCCCACGTTTGTTCTAAGAAATATTCAGAACATTTCAGATATAAACATAGAGCACCCCAAGTCAAGAACACATATGACACACACACACATATATTAATATATATATATATATATGTATATATATATGAACAATGACATTCATCCCGAAATAATATCCTGAAATAGTGTCCCTAATGCAACCCTGGAGGTGGGGTTGCGTTTGAGACATTATTTCATGACACTATTTCTGGATGAAGAGCACTACTCTAGTCTATATATATATATATATATATATGAGAAGGAAAAACATAGCTAACAAAATTAACATGAACCTGGTATTCCATCAGCATCTCTGCCTGTTCCCTCTCTTCCTCACTAGACTCTTTGAAAAACCTGATACAAAAAGTTTGACAATCAGATGGCTTACATATAAAATCAAGCAAATCAAGAATGGTGGTGCAAAGCTTCATTGATGACTCACTTGGCAAGGCCTTTAAGGGCGACGTTATCACGATCGAAGTATGCATACAACGCATGGTAAACATATGAAACATTGTATTCCACACTGTAAGTTGAGCATCAAACAAGATGAAATCAGATACAAAAGAAACATAAACTTGCAATCAAGAGTATATATAGAACCAAAAATTTAACAATAAATGCTCAAATTAGTGCTTAAAATTAGAATAATAACACAAAAATGCCTCAAAATCTATAGTAATAAGAAAAACAAACAATGAAACATTGCATTCCACACTGTAATTTGAGCATCAAACAAGATATAAATCAGATACAAAAGAAACTTAGACCTTAAATTTGGTGTATAAATCAAGAGAATTGAACCAAGAAATGAACAAGAATCAAATTAGTGGTTAAATTTAGAACAACAACAACGAATCAAACAATTAAAAAAAAAATTTTAAAAAATAAATAAAAAGAAAAAAAGATAAAATCTCACTCTCTTTTCCAAAAAAGAAGACAATTAATTAAGGATCAAGAAATAAATATCCAAAACCAAGAACAAGGAGAACAAATCAAGAACAAATAGAACCTCAAAAAAGAATGAAACCCTACTTGATTTGCTCATTGATCGCGATTTCGCAGTCATCGGAGTAGAGCTGGCGGGCGAGTGACTCTTGAGAAGACATGGGCACGCGATGAGATCCCTCACCCTTGAGCTCCTCAAAAGGCTCAAAGACGACACCCGAGAGAGTCCGGCTATCAGTCGCCATGGCCACCAAGGCTCCACCTCCCGGCCCCTTCTTGGAAAGCCTCAAAACAGAGGACAAAGAAGGAAGAGCCACCACAGCACCATCACCACCAAAGGAAAATGGTTCCGGCGCCGGAGATCGGAGAGAGGGCCAGAGAAGCTCGGGAAAGCATGGCGATCTTGGAGGACGAGGAGGAGAAGAGCAATGGGTGGGGAGTGTGGAAGATGAGGGTTTATAGAGGTTGTAGCCGTTGGATGGATGACACGTGGACGGTGAGGATTTGGAGCGTGTGGAGGGCTCGTGGTCTAGTTGTTTCCATTTGGGAATATTCGTGAGCTTGCGTTTTCTTTGGTCTTTGTTTGTTGATATGAGTCACGTGACAATTTCTAGAGGGACTTATCTGCAAATATTTTCTTGCTTTTAACATTTTTACCCTTGGAAATATACAAAATAAGAAAAAAATAATTAATTTCTTTGCACCGCCAGATTTTTCAGAAATAATTTATGAGATATTTATGAAAAAATAATGGTGGCAAATAATTTTGTTATTTTCTAATGTATAAATGAAAATACTAATTTAAAACAATTTGTATCAGCACACTTCGCACAACTGTCCAATACATTTTGGACTCAGTGATGTTAGTGCTGTTAGATCAAAAGATCTTTTACTTTATGACATAAATTTTAAATAAAAATTATCAAATAAAATAAAAAATTAAATTTAATGTCTTCCTCTCTCTCAATTAATTTCTTTCCCTCATCTAGGTTTCACCATTTCCTTTTATATTTTAATCTCATTAATTGAAAAACAAAAGAGTTTTTTTTTTATAAATCTCTTAAATATTTTCAAAAAAGTATAAAACAAAGGTATAATATCCTAGTTGGTCCCTGTACTTTTCTCTCTCTTCTTTTTTTGTCCCTCTACTCAGAAATACTCCCGATTAGTCCCTCTACTTTTGAAAATGTGCCCACTTAGAGGGACTAAGTGGGCACATTTCTAAAAGTAGAGGGGCTGGTTGGGAGTATTTTTAACTAAGTGGGCACATTTTCAAAAATAGAGGGACTAGTCGGGAGTATTTCTGAGTAGAGGGACTAAAATAGAAGAGAGAGAAAAGTATATGGACTATTTTGGTGATTATACCTAAAACAAATTATCATTACATAGTATTTTTTAAACTGGTAAATAAATAATTTTTTTATATTTTTTTTAAATATTTCAATTTTATATGTTAATTTTTTACATTTAAAAATGTTTCAATTTTGTTTAGTTTCTTTTGGCAATACATATGGAACAAAATCAAACTATAGCTTAGATTCATAGACATGAGGTTGAGTAATTTAGAGACATCCACAATAGTCATCGGATGGTAATTTGACAGCTACGGTAGTTACGATTATCGTAAACAGTACCATAACGCATTTTATAGTTTCATATAGTATTCATGAACAATGACAAAATTACAATAACATCTCTAGAGAACAGTAATTTAGAGACGCACCTAGATTATCTTATATATATATATATGTTACATCAACCAGAATAGATCAAATTAACTGAACACATAAATAATGTGTTTATTGAAAGAAACTTAATTAATCAAGGATTTATTATAAAATTAATCATGTGTGAAAGGAATAAAAGAAGATGATGAGTTTCTTAGGAATGGATCAAGTGGCGCGTGGAGGGTTCACGCACTGAACGGACATGTTTGAGTAAAAATAACAAAGGTCATTGTTAGCATTTCATGCACGCCTTCACTTTAAAAAGACTCATTGAATTAAATCCCTTTCATTTCCATGTAATTTGATTGTTTTCTTTTCTACATTGCACCTTCATTTGATCTTGATTTGGCATGTTCCAATATATATATATATATATATATATATGAATAAAATACATATTCAAACTCTAAATATTTAATTTAAAATAACATAGAACTATCAGGAAAATTCATGATCTAACAACAAAACCTCCTCTGTAAAATAAAGACATAAATATTTGTTGAGTTAATTTGTCGTTATGCTCCACTCTTATGCACTGCACCTTCTATTCTAATGAATTTTATAGATCCACTAGATCATAAGATTCTCAAACTCAAACATTTACTTTTCTAATTACAGATCAACATATGGAGATTAATGGGTCCAAAGCACCTGTTTGAAAAAAAAGGGTGCCAGTCATATTTTGATATTTGTGTATTAAATGGTAAGATTAGATTTTCACAACTTTTTAATAAAATATATTTCTTTTATAATTCTTGTAGTGAGTTATATATTAATATAAAATGAGCGACCCAAGTTCTGACATCATCCATGCATAATCTACACATATCCCGTGATGTCCGTTAGATGTTCGTCCAATAACCACGTCTTCCCACAAAATCAATTCTATGTTTGGATGATTGGAATATAAACTGTTAGCAAGTTAATATTTTTCTTTTCTATTGTTATACCTTGTTTGTTATCCAATAAAAGGATGCTACAGTATTCATGTGAAGGATTAGAATTTTTCCATATGCCTGCATCTCATCCCTCTCCATTTTGAGAGAAATCTCAATCTTTTAAGTTTGAAATGATGATTTTATCCCTCTTTGATGTACTTCTCTCTTTCTTTCACTTGTAACCTTTTTTTTCTTTTTTCTTTTTTTAAAAATCAGTACTTGGTTGATGATTGAGTATGAAGGCTTTGTAATTGAGCATGACTAGCTCTTTGTTGTTTATATAGACCTTGGATATATTCCTCTTTAAAAGTTCTTAGCCTTCATGAGATGTTATTGTGTCTTCTTGAGATAATGTTGTTATGTAAAAAATATATCTCTTGTTATTTTTTGAATTGGATAATACTCACTTATATTTTACTATTAATTATCTAAATAAAGTAAATTATTTAATTAAACTATGCACTCATAACAATTAAAATGTATAATAGTTACATGAATTAGTTATTTACATATTTTTATATGATAATTAAAAAGGTATAAAATTAATTTAATTAAGATATATAATTATAATCATTATTCAAATTATTTTATAATCTAATAAATTTAATAATAATTAAATATCATCCATTATTTTAATATCATTTATTTGTTGTAAAGAGCATACAAATAATTTTATCAAAATTCTCTTTCATACATTTTCCTATTCCACACTTCCATTCCTTTCAACCAAATAATGTTTTCATTACTATTCTTATTCCCCTCATTTTAATTCCCCTAATCCCGTTTTCCCTTATCTCATTCCCTTTATTCCCATTCCGCACACTAAACGCACTCTAAACCCCAACCCTAGCACTTTTCATTTTCTACAAAAGTCTAGAAGTCTAAAAATGTTTTCATCTATATATATATATATATATATATAATACATAGTTAATTGCTAATATTATGTGAAAAATATTTAATTATATTATGTTAAGTTAAACACTTAGGTGTTGTTTGTTTACAAGGATTGGAATTGAGGAGGAATGAAATAGAAATTAGAATAAGGGGGAATGGATTAGGAATGAAAAAAAAAACTGTGTTTGGTTGGAAGATATGGGAGGGTAATTCACTGGGATTAAGAAAAATAAAAAGAAGAAATATATAGAAAATATCTTTTATGCCTTTATAGAGTGAATATTAAATAAATATATTAGCCAATAATATTATTTTATTTGTAATATGTTAGCATTATTGTTATAATTTAATTTTTTTTATTTTTACAATTAATCTTTATTATTATTATTATTATTATTCATTTTTTCTTGCAATACAGAAATAAATGCTTATTATTATTATTATTATTATTATTATAAAAGAATGTTTATTATATATCTAGTATAAAAACTTTAAAAATATATCTATTGTGTTTTTTTATTACAAAATCCAAAAAAGTTCCGAACAAGGAACAAGAACAAACAAGAACCAGAAGAAGAGCAAACAAACATTCAACAAAAGATAAAACAACCATGTCAACATAGTCAAAGTAATTTTCTTGCCATAAAGAAACAACCATGCCAACATGTTAACAAGATAGAAATAAATTCAAAGTAAGAATAAAAGAAGTGTCTTAAAACAATTTTCTTGGCATAAAGAAACAAACTAAAGAAGCAAATCGGAGACATAGTCAACATTATCAAGAAAGTAATTTGCTTGGAAATGCTAAATCAGGTTGAAGCTTGTGCTCATGTCCTCTATCACTTCTTCAACTTTTTAGGTGCTTTGCAATCCAGTAAGCAAATTCTCAAAGAGAAACTAACTTAAATTGATTTCAAGTTCTCAATCAAATCATGTGTTATTATCTTTGCTTTCAAGCAGAGTTGCTGATATAAGGTTTGAAGATTAGTCTTTCATGGAGACTGATATATTTAGTAAAACAAGCTCACTGTACTGAAACAAACAGTTCTAGAGAAAAACTTTAAATTGAATTTAAGTTCTTAGTCAAATCTAAAGTTTTCATCACTAGCTTTACACTGTTGCAATAAAAGCTAAAGTTCTTAGTCAAATGGTGACACAAAACAAACAAACAAATTGTAAGGCCATTAGCTAGATAAGCAAAAGTTGACACAAAAGCTAAAGTTTTCATTATTAACTATATACTGTTGCAAGGAACTGTGGCACCAACCGGTGTCCTTTCATTTTTGCAAACATATATGCATTTTGTATATATATATATATATATATATCTAGAGAATTTAAAATATAACTAACAAAACCCTAAAAGGAGAGTAATTTTCACTATTTCTTTGTTCATGAACCATGAAAGCAGCTAAAATAAAAGGGAAGCATGGATGGTAGAATTTAAAGACATTGTAACCAAAAGCAAGAATCACAACCATTCTACTCTCTCTACATCTATGACACATAAGTTTCGTCTTATATAACATATAATCAATACATTCCAAAAGCTAAACAAAAGATTGATTTTCAGTGTTTTTTGTTCACCAGTCACTTCAAAGTAGCTCAAGAAATAATATAATATCATGGCAGATTATTTAATTTGTTATGTATGAAGTTATGCATCTAAATATTGTGCTTAACTGAAATCATTAGATAATGCAAAGGACTTACATATTTTGGGTTTCGCTTCATAATACTGTAGGAGCAAATGGCCAAAATCAAATGATTCTGTGTTTAATAGCAGAAACAGACTTTACGAATAACATTTTTATTGATAGTATTCACGGAAAGGGCTTTTTATACTTGTTGATTGTAAAATGACTTAAAGGTTTAGTGCAGTAAATAAAACTTGGGTTCTGTACTTACAGTAGAATTGTAATGCTTTACCTTTTTGACAAAGAAATTATAATCCTAGGATAATTTGGTATTCCATGCTTCAAACATCATATTCTCAATCTACTGTTATATAAAACAAATAATTTTGTGTTTTTCTTCACCAAACAGAGAGTTCAAGGATGATGATTGAGGTACTGATGTTTCATAACTACCAAGATAAGCACAAGTGTAAACCCAGCAACATGCAAGAGATATCCCTTGACACATATAAGTCAACTTTGAAAACAATTTCATTCTACTTTTGATTGTAAATTTGTAACTTATGTAATATATATTCATTTTTATTTATGTCCATTCTGATTTTCGAGATCCCTTTCTTTCTTGTTATAATTTTTTTAAAAAAAGCAAGCTATAGGGATTCAATTGGCAAAGCTCTCTGATTAAAAAGGGGCATGTCTTCAAATATATCAAAGAAGTCCACAACTACAAGGCCAACATTAGGGGCATAGCAAGGCTAATAGACTATATATATATATATATATAGGTTTTAGATATTAATTGTTATTGTTGTTCTTATAGATGTAGAGTATAATTACATAGTTTTCTTTCTTCCCATCATCAACATTTCATGCATTTGATGAGAAAAATCTTGCTTTTGTATTTCAGGCTTTTAATAGTAAAAAGAACAAATTTTTGAAATGATTCCATAGATTTACCAACGCCAGAGAAGAAGCTGGAGAGAGGAAGAAAAACAGCCCCAGGGATGCTGGATCAGCAGCAGAGGAGAAGCTTTGCACACCTTCGCTGAGAGAGCACCAATCAAAGTGGCGTCTTTGGAGAAGGATGACGAGCAAGGAGATCGGCAGGAGAAGAAGTAGGGCTTTCTCTCGTCGCTGGTTTCTCTCACAGACCAAAGAAAAGGACAAAAATGATGGAAAAACAATTAAACTCATGAGTAAAATGGACATTTCAAGATCTGGATTGGACAATCCTCAAGAAAATTAGATGAATGCCAAGCAGGGTTCTCCCCTCATCTCATTCCTCAAAGACTCTTCCCTCATTCCTATACTTGCCAACCAAACAGTGGACTATGCCCATTCCTAATCCAATCCAACTCCACTCCTTGCAAACAAACAACACGTTATTTCTTACTATAAAACAATACAAATGGTATCACAATTGTTTTATAATATTTTTAAAACTTTTCCTATTAATCAAATAGTTAATAACAAATTTTTTTCAAATTTAAATATAAAACAACACAACAGTTATATTATAACTTAACCACTTTATATTGTATTGTTTATGTTGTTTTTATCTGCAAATCAAAATATTCTTAAATGTTTCAAATACTTTTTAGTTTCTCATTTTTTATAATATTTATTTTGATATTATTTTGATGCATTAATTGACATTTTATAAATAACACAAAGTGAAGTGGTGATGATTTACAACAAAAAGTTTGCTATTTGTATTTAATATTGCCTTTTTTTAATGGACATGATTTGAAAACAAGATAATTCCAGGGAAGTTGCAAACTGTGGGAAACCTGCAAACCATTTGCAAATACCAGATGTACCATGTGGTCCTTTTCTGAAAATTGGAGCCTTAATTATCCTCGCGTTCTCTCCTTGTTCATCCCATTTATTATTAAGAGACATGTGAGGCCATTAATTGCATTGAATTTCAAAAATAATCTTGTTTTTATTTATTTATTTAATAGACTACAAATGCCTTTATTTAAGGGATTATTAAAAAGAATATATATAGATACGGGGAGATGCATTAATTGTGGTGAAATTATTGTTTCTCCCATATGAGATCCATATCTAAACTTATGAACAGTGCATAAATAGTATTATGTCCCATGTGTACAATGTATAAACAGTACATAAATAATACTATCATGGAAAAGCTTCGAACCCTTGCCTTTCCTCTTGCACTTTTGTATCATATATACTATTGGGCTATCCAATAATTGACGTTTTTATTTTTTATTCCCTTTGAAATGAGTTATATTTTTTTAAATTATTTTTTATAATCTTTAGGACTTAGTTTCCTGATGAATCTCATCAGTAGATCCCCTCGTGTCTCACCTCGCCCTTGTTTTACTTAAGGTTAAATTAACAAGCTCAAAAATCTATGTGTATAAGTTTATATTTTGATACTAAACATTATCTACCGATATTTGTGGAGGATGAAAAATAAGATAGAGAGAGATTGATAGATACGAATGAGGTTGGGATTTAGAGAGAGCGCATGAGGGGGAACACACTCTAGGGCCGTTCGTAGATTCAAAATTTGTAAACGTCTCCAGAGGATATGTCCTCTATATTCTAATATGCTAGTTACTTATATAATGAAGATTACAAAATGAATATAAATCAATTTCTCAGTTTAAAATATAAAAGGAATTAAATTAAAAGAGACAAATTTTTTGTGTTCAAATTATAATTAATTTTAACACTCGACGACATTGTAAACTAGTCCAATGGATAAAGTGTTCATTCTCACATAAGAGAGTTATGTGTTCAAATCCCACCCGATGCGTGATAAGCAAAGATACACTGTGGGCAAACTGTGGAGGTTTGCATGCACATGGTGCCAGTAAAAAGTTCTTGCGAGGAAACAGCTTTGCAATCCAATTCATATACCAATAAGTGAGGCGCATGACTGGACTAATCAATTCTTGGCTATTCAAACTTCTTGATTATTGTGCTCATCATTGTTATTCAACTATATTAAAAGATTATGATAATTAAGAGATGTAATAAAACCCTAAACCTTAATTAATGATCATCCTAGCTTAGTTTTGTCTTCATATTCGACCTTGAATTTGCATACATTGCATGCATTGCAAGCAAACATTCATGTACTGCCAAAACCAATTTTATCTCCAACCACTTGTTCTCATAAACAAACTTACAATTAATTAAAGTTTAGTATGTCAATCCTATGACTGTTCATATAAAGCCAAAATGATTAACAACTTTAATTAAATTGTAATCCTTGTTACTGAATAAACCACCAACCAACCATGATTATCAAATATATTTTTATATATCATATCATTTCATCTTCCTCACAAGAGGATAACACAGGTCCTTATCTCAACTAGACAACCCCCTAAATACACGGGTTACCCCACCATTGCCTTCCAAATATCCAATCAACTTCTCACAAGTGTCCATATGACCTACACTTCGGTGGGGCCATTGATGAGTTCCTCTCAACATCCACTTCATTTTTATAGATGTGACCACGTGAACAAACATTCATATTTCTTTCTAGGGTTAGGGTTTGTTACTCTTTAACTTGATGTTAGATTTCAAAGTTTTAGATCTCATAGTTGAAGAACTTAATTAATATATTTTAATTAATTAACTTAGTTTAATTATTAGTTAAATGTATGTATTACTAGATCCACCAACTCTGTCATTATCTTTTGACTATAAATAAGCAAAGCCATGAACCATCTCTACCTCTCTAGAAGTACTAATCTTTCTCATAATCCATTTAATGATGGTTGGAAACTCTCCTTGTGCTTCTTGCAAACTTCTTCGCCGACGATGTGCCAAAGACTGCATCTTCGCTCCTTTCTTCCCTTCCGGTGATCCTCAAAAGTTCGCCATTGTCCACAAAATCTTCGGCGCAAGCAATGTTAGCAAAATGTTACAGGTCTATATTTTTCTTCTAATACGGTATCAGAGCTATTATTTTCTCTATTCTTAATATATAGTATATTTTGACGATCGAATTCAGGAGTTACCTATTAATCAAAGAGCAGATGCGGTGAGTAGTTTGGTGTACGAGGCGAATGCGAGAATGAGAGATCCCGTCTATGGTTGCGTCGGAGCGATTTCATATCTCCAAAATCAAGTTTCACAACTTCAAATGCAGCTTGCTGTTGCTCAAGCTGAGATCTTATGCATGCAAATGCAACAAGAGACCTCTTTGATCAATCAACATGTTTTAGAATCAAATAGCAACAAGTCCTTCCTTTCAAGCATTAATCCTCAACTCATTATGAACTTCTCCACATCTACCAATCTAGTTGAAGAGCCTCTCAAGCAAGAGTCCCTTTGGACATAGTACTTATTTATCTCTTTGTATATATCATTTCATGTTCCATTAATGTTGAAATTAATCATTCTCTTTTGCAAAAATTTACATGAAAAAAGATAAAAATAAAGGTACCAATAAAGTCCTTAGAGTTTGTGCTTTTTATTCATGAAAATATAGTTGAGCTAAGGAAAACTAAGCATGTGATTAAAGAAATTAACAAGTGATTAATTAAATGTAAATGAGTTGGCGCTTCAAGTGCAAACAAAACAAGAATTCCACCTGTTTCCATTTAAGCAATTCAAGTTCATCAACATTTCTTAATTTTACCTTCACGTGGGGGGTACAATGCATGTATAAGGTTGAAGAAGATGAGACCGTGTGATATATTTGTGTGTATGTGATTATATATGTGAGTATATAACCTTATTATATAAGTTTTCTTTTGTCCTTCTTTCAAATTATTATTATTAATGCATAAATATATATGTTCAAAGGTTTCATATATATTTATATATTTAATAAAAACAAAGGAAACACCTGACTTGTAGATTCCCTATTATAGCGTTTTTGTTCGACAAGAGATCACAGTAGTGCCTACAGGGTTCTTATTATTAATTTGGATTGCATTATTATTCAAAAGTCTATGTTGTGTCCCAGTCTTGTGTTTCTTCAATGTTTTATAACTTTTTATTAAGTAATAATTAGTGATTTATAATATTGCGTGTGTGTAATGAAAAATTACCTAATTGTATTTTTTAAATATGAACAAACACTATGCATGAATAAAATTCAAATTTTTATATAGCTTTTGAGGTAAAAAAAATGAAATGCTATCTACTATGTTGCTGCTGAGGTAGTAGCCGATTGTAATTAAGAAGGGTGAAGAAGAGTTGTTGGTGTGTTTTTAGATATATTTTTTAGTTTGACATTTGTTGTGTTTGATATATAGCATTAATTAGGTTTTTCGATCATAATATTCATATTAGATTAATATTATGATAAAATAATTGTAACTTTGTTTTCTATCAAATATAAAAGATGCAAATTATGGAATGAATTTTAATAATAAAAAATAAAAATGTTTAAAAATGATAAAATAAAACAAAAACAACACGACTGATTGTGGATGTTATCTTTACATTGTAATATATTATATAATTATACTTATTTTATTAATCATGTTATAATGTAAAATAAATTTAATTTATTGTTTATCTATTTAATTATTTAAGAAAAGAAGAAAAAAGATTGGCAACTTATATCATTTTATCACAAAAATATAAATGATATTTAGGTGGATTATCTTGACTTCATGTGATTACATGCATTCCAACTGTTTGGAAATATAATTCATTTTTAAGTTTATGAATATTATTTGTTAGCACTAGCGCCTATCAAAACACATACTTATGGCCTGCTTATAAATCTTCAATATGAGAGAGAATGAAAAACTAAGGCGCAAGCCGGCAACCGAGTCAGCCTATAAGCTTAAATTTTACTATGTTCAAACTCGACTCAATATTATTTGAACTGAACTCAAGTTCGAACTGACCTTATTTCAAGCTTCTTTGCCAAGCTCAGCTAATTTTTGAGTTAGCTAAAATATTAAGCACCAGCTCAATATCTTGAACTTGGGCTATGTTAGCTACAGTGTTGTAGTTACAATACATAAAATTACAGTAATTTAATCATAGTAACACAACTACATTAGTGGTTTAAAAATACTTAAATCTCTGCATGCAGTGTCGAACTTCTCATAAGGCTTTGACTTGAGGCTAAGCAACTTCAAGCTTAGGCTTGGCTTGATTATTTACTTGAGGTGAAAAATCACTGCTCATTTGTTTAATAAACAAGTTTTTTTTTTCAACAAATTTATGAATAACTTGCTAGCAGGTTGATCCGTTTGTGGTCCTAAAAAATTCTTATGAAAATACCAAGCTTTTAATTTTTCAATGTTGTTATTGTTTATTTAAAAACACTGAATAAATCAGCACTAGGATTAAGAAGAATATGATATTCTAGAAAAATATCACAAAAATAGTCTGGAGCAAAATAAATAATATTAATTAAACTGCTCATGTAGTAGGAAGTTGGTACTTCATTCTCTTTTTTAACTTTGACGAAAAATGAAATATCGACAATTCTTTAAAATCAAGATTAAAGAAAAATGAAAAACTTTGAAGGTGATTTCAGCTTTGGCCCAATTTGTATTAAAGCAATTATAAATGATTTATTTAAAAAAGAGACTTTTGTTGGGGAAATTAATCATTCTAAATCCACTCTAAATTGTATGCTCATGTGCCTCTAGCACTGCACTTTGCAACATGCTAAACAATTGTAATTTCGTTCCTCATTTGGAATAAGATACACTTCCCTTTTTCGCTCAAAAATGAAAAATCTCTATATATATATGATGAAGATAAAATCTAAAATAGACATATAGAAAGTCAAGCCAAAGTGAATTATTTATTAAGCTCAAACAAAATTGATACAAACTCACCACAAATTAATGAAGAAAGAAAAACACATGATTGCTACACTCAAACCACCACCACTAATTAATACAAGGATATCAATTAATTGCTCCATAACCCTCATCACTCCACTACCAGAAAATCCACTAAACAAACGCCATTCACCTTCAGAATCCAACTTCCCACCCAATCAAACAACACATTATCTAGCTCCAGTAAAAACAAAGAACATCCACAAATCGAAGAAACACCATTCAGATGGAGTTCCATTTAGTCAATCAACCATTCACAGCAACAAAACCAAGTAACAAAATAAACCGCCAAAATCTCACTACTACATAAACTGCATTTATGCAGCGATTACTTTGCAACGGTTATAAAACTGTTACAATAAGTTATTTATTGCAGTGATTTTGTAGCGATTTTATATTGTTACAGACAATTTTTCAAGTAAGTATTACATTTGACTCAATCCGTTGCAAAAACCGCTGCATATTAGGATAGATATGCAGTGGTTATGTAAGGGTTACAAATGTTAAAAATAGCAGCGGTTCATAACCGCTGCATATGAATTGTATTGCAACGGTTCTTAATAACCGCTGCGCATAGATTATGATATGCTGCAGTTATGTAACCGTTACAAATGTTAAAAATAGCAGCGGTTCATAACCGCTGCATATGCATTGTATTGCAGCGGTTCTTAATAACCGCTGCGCATGGGTTATTAAGAAAACATTAATCACCCTTTTGTCAAATTATTGCACCACCAAGCATAGTCTTTCCAATGGCGTTCTTTTCACAGCTGCTGCACCACCACAAAATATACAAACTACTACCATTCTGTAGAAAAAGAATCACCAACCCCTTTCAAAAAACATCACTAAACAATCTCACATCAACCATTTGCTTAAAAGGGTATCATTAGAAGAATTTGAACAAAACCACCTCTTGAATCTGTGCAAACACTTGATCCACACTAAGAGATTTATGTTGAAAACTCAGGTAGGTTCCTTGCCTTCCAAATCAAATATACACAAGCAGAGATTACTGTTATCCTCAACTTAGCAGGTAATGTCTTTCTAGTAGCTTTATTTTGAAATCAATTTATCTCTCTATACAATTGAAAAGGTCTCCTCCGAATATTCACATCCATTAGTGATGGATCTAATGGGTATAAATATTGTAAAAATTTTTGATTTTTTTGTTTAAAGATTGCTTAGGAACAAAGAAAGCAGTAAAAGCGTACTTGCACTTGAATCATTTGATTACGACGAAGATGATTGGTTCTTGCAGTTCTTCTCACTGAACCCTAATTCAGAATCTCAGATCGTTGGGCGCTAAGTCACTCTATTTATAAGAAATCTTTTATGGAGTTAATTACAAATCCGCCTATCATAGACTTGCTAATTTTGTCCCTAAAAATCCTACACAACATATAATTAATATGTAAATCCACACATTTAAAATTAAATAATTAGAATCCTATTCAAATATGAAGTAGATCACAACAATTGGTTCCAATATTCAAAACATAAATATAATAAAATGGTCAAACTTATAAACATTTGTTGTATACGTCTACACAACTTATGCACATATATCTTTATATTGTTACATAATATGTGGTCTACAACCCAACACTTAGCACCTTGACCCAAATTGCATGAGAGAATTCACAAATAAAGAATAGGTGAAGTACATCCTCACCCGCCTTGTCACAGAAAATACAATTTGCTAAATCAATAGTCTTTCATGCAAACAATTTGTCTATTGCCAAAAGCCTATTAATTGTGCAATGCCAACCAGAAGATGAAAGAATGCTTAGGCACAATACACTGAGACCACACCAATTTAAGCCCATGAAATGTTTTGCTCAACAGTCCCCAAGTTCCTCCAAATACTCCCTCTACTAAATTCACCCCTCTTGTCTAGTCTTTACAAAATACAATCCCTCTCATCAGCTTTGATAGAGAATTTTTTTTTGCAAATAATCTGAACCTAAATTAACCAGTAATTGCCAAACACCAACCATCATCCCTCCAAAAGTCACATACACAAGCTTTATTACATTGCTTTAAATTCCAAAATAAGAGATTTTTTTTAAATCTATTTCTAAATAATAAATTGAAATGAATTTTTATTTGTCTGATCATATCAGTCATTAATCCAAGATTCTAAACACTAATATAAATCATATGATTTACAGTAATTAAAATTGGTTAAAATATCAAAATGGTCCTTTTATTTTGCGTTTTCTACCATTTTAATCCCTCTAATATAAAATCTGTCTTTTTGGTCATTGTATTATCACATTTTTGTTTTTTTGTCCCTATAATTGACAAATCTGCCCTTTTGGTCCTTCCAGCTGATGAATTAGAGAGAAAAAAAAAATATAAATACGAAGACAAAAAAAATAGATTTTATAACTAAAAGACAAAAATGTACAAATACAATGATCAAAAGAGCGGATTTTATATTAGAGGGTGGAAATCGTAAAATAGAGTGGCCATTTTGATATTTATACCATTAAAATTTAACAAAATAAGATCCCACTAAGGTTGGGGAATCTCACTGCCGAATTTGATCTCAACCGTTCATCACAAGCATGAAATTCAGAGCACTGCCAGCTTGATTTGATAACAAGCGTTGGATTCAAACTCAAGATTCTTCAATCTCTACCGTCCATTACAAAGGGCAAAATGGGAAAATTGAAAGACGGAAAAACCCTAGCAAATCAATATAAGTCGAAGAGAAGATGACGAAAGAAAGCCTCTCGACGCCGCTGCGATCCCTCCATCTCTCGGAATCCTCTTCGATCCCAGGTATTCCTCTTCATCCATTGTTAGGGTTTCAGCTATCAAGGTTCTTTCCTTCTTTGAGATCCAATTTATTGTGTTTTCTTTTCTATGAACTTGGTTTTTTTGGGGTTTTGAATCAAGATGAGCTGATGAAGAGAAACTCATCAATTTTTGCATTTTTTCTTTGTTCGATCTAGGGTTTGATACTTATAATCATCTGTTAATATGTTAGTTGAATCTTTTGGATATTATTTGTTGTAATTCAGAAGAAAGACTTTGCTCCTTTTTCGAGTTTTTGAGTAAGATTGGATATTTTTGCTCTCTACGTTTTTCTGTGTTAGATCTATAGTTTGTTCTATATTAGTGTAAATGAAAATATGGCTTTCTTTTAATATGAAAGAAAAGCCATCTTTTTTTTCTCTCTCTCCCAAGAACTAGGTTTGATTGTATCTATTAGAATGAGAAAATACTGGTTTTTAATTAAACTTTCGGATCAATTCACATTATAGATGTTTATGCTTCTTGGTGTAGCAGGTTTTATTAATTGTATAGTAATTTGGTCATGTTAGGTTTATTTGTGAACATATATCCATAGTCAATGATATATGTGGAGTGAGTGCGTGTAGTAATTTTCCAATTTTTTCAGATATCAGAGTGAAATTTTCTTAGGTGGTTGCACTTCTCTTTTGTAGGATTAACTGGTGAGAGGATTCAAGATGTATACTGCAAGGAGAAAAATCCAAAAGGACAAGGATCTGGAGCCAACTGAGTTTGAGGACTCTGTCGCTCAGGTTAGTTTAGGTAGTTGGTTATTTTTATCTGTTTTCAGCTGCTCATTTAGATTCTGATTGATTAATTGATATATGCAGGCGCTTTTTGACTTGGAGAACAGTAACCAAGAGTTGAAGAGTGATCTGAAGGATCTTTTCATAAATTCTGCACTGTGAGTGTCTACCTATAGATTTGTCTACAAAGACGCAACATATCCAGTACTATCCACTGATTGTGTTCTTTTGGTATAGGCACATGTGATGTGAGTTGGGAAACCGGAAAGCTGTTGTTATTCGTGTCCCTTATAGGCTAGCAAGGCTTATCGTGAAGATCCATGTGAGACTTGTGAGAGCTTGGAGAAAAATTCAGTGGAAAGGTGAGCCCTGGTTGTCTTTTGTGGTATCCATTTAGAAAAATTAAGGTAAGGGTCTTGTAGATCTTTGCATATCCTGAAGTACTAAGTGATTTATGGTCCATGATAGTTGTTTTGACCTTTGTAAATTTTAAGTGATTATTTTGGTTGTGATGATGTTGTATATCTCTATATTCTTTAGCTTGCAGTAGAGCTTTTATTGCTGGCCATTTGACCATGTTATCTATTATTCTGCTCATATGTTGAATACCATTGAGTTTGCTAAAGATATATATTAAAAGTGAACTTTCAAAAATCAACTCAATTGATTTATTAGTGACAGGGAAAACACACTAATCAATAATGTTAATCTCTAATATTTGTAGTGGTCGGGCTGACGAGATCTCATAGATAACTTTCAAAAATAATCCTGGCTATCCAACTTCCGTCCAGTACATGCTGAGTGCTCGTTGCATTCAAAAGGTTTTTGATTGATTGTGTAGACGTAATCAAGCCCATTTTCCTTTGTGTTCATTAATTATTTTGAAGATCTAGATGCAACAAGAAATTTTGTATTATAATTCCTTGACCATCTTGTCTACTGTTATAAGCTTAATGTGGATGTGTGTTATTGTGCTTTGCAATTCTTGGTGAACATTATTTATAGCTATATTTCTTGTAGATGGATCAAATACCATTGAATTCTCTAATAGGATGAGCATAGTTTAGGGTGACATTTTTATTCTCTGTTTGTGGGTTTGAACTGGCTTCTAAATGAATTATGGAGTATAATTATGCACTTTTTGCATCTTCCATGTTTGCACATACGGAAATTCTCTTCAATTTTAATTTCGGGTAGTGTTTCAGGATGTCATCTTGATTGCTTCCCGTAGAAGGATACTTATGCTCACCAAAGATAAGGTTCGAGCTGCAGTGCGCCCACGCAACCGCACCCTCACTGCTGTTCACGAGGCTATTTTGGAGTGATGCTGTCTACCCTGCAGAGATTGTTGGGAAGCGCATCAGATACCGTTGATGGCTCAAGATCATGACGTATGACAATATATTTGAGAACCAGTGAGTCTCGTCTGATGGATCTGAATATCCTTTAGATTGGATTTGTTTGAAACTGCTCGCTTGAGATCTATTTGTTGCTTCACTATAGGGAGTACATCTTGACTTTGAATACAAGACCCCTTCATTTTGTTTGTTTCGACAATGGAGTAAAGTTTTTCTTTCTACAGGTCTTACTGGACCCGAAGGAAAGGAACAACACTGAGTCTGGCTTGAAACGCTTTGCTGGAGTCTACCGCAGCCTCCGGGAAGCGATGTGGTGTTCGGTCATCCGGCGACCGAAAATGCATGAATACTACGTCTTCTGTTCTATCGTCATCGATATAATGTTTAGATGGAAGGCAATGTTTTAATTGTTTTTCGAATGGAGTTTGCGGTCATTTTGGAATGTGGACCATCCTGACCAGTTTTATAGTAGCATCAAAATGTTTTATTGTCATTGTCTTTTCTTGATTACGGGTTGCTCAAGTGATCTGATAAGACCCTCTTTAGCTTGCCACTGTTGTGTACTTCTAACACCATGATTACAAACTCGCTTGTTTCCAATATTTTTAATTTATTTTGTTGGTTAATGTGAATCTCTCTTTACAAAGATCTTTTCAAATTAAACATACAAGCTCAATTGGTGTTTGGAGCACAAGATTTGCAGTAGATTGGGCATCATGTCCTGTACAAACAGGGCGAGAGATAGATGGCATGTGAACTACAATTAAGATGAATGGATTGACTAACATTGCTTGATAGCTATAAACTCTGCCCCAATTAACATCCCCACATTGCACTCATTCTAAAGATTCACAGAGATTTGCCCATGAGACATTAACTCTACAAACAAGCCAGTCTGAACTTGATACAACAAAACAAAATGTGGAGGTGCGAGAGGTTCCAAAAGGTGAACTCTCCTAAACAAAGTGATGTGTGGAAAGCCTGCTCAACTTTTGATGTTCTCAATGTCCAGCTTTTGCTTTCGTGTCCAATTCGCTTCAGGGTCCAGCGATTAACTCAAACAATTGCATCTGAAGTTTAGGAATATCAGAAGCATAATTAAAGAAGAAACAAGGGAGTCTGGAGGTGTTTATGTGTGCTTTCCGGGTCCCCAACTCCTTGAAGAGCTTTCTTAGGGGCCTCTTTCCCATGTGAGTGTGCTTCACAGTGCGAGCTCCCACTGGACCGGGAGGCTGCACCTGGTTTTGTACTCAGGGGATAGAGGTCTCTACAGAAAAACTAATACCGGGTAGGAGGGTAAGAGAATAATGTATCCGAATACTCATTTACGAGCCAAAATTTTCTTGATTGTCCAGGGATCGAGAGTGAGGTTTTCGCGTCAACATTAGATATAACAGGTATTCTTGGTGTTCTTAATTCTGTATGCTGCCAATGCTGTCTAATCTTGAGACTGAGAGCTCATGAAGCTGGTGTGAAAAGCACCAGCAACAGCTAAGGCGGACCTGACCAAATGCAGCCGAAATTTGAATATTAAAATTCCCTTGACAGTGTGATGATGCTTTGATGTTAATCATATCGGGCCACTAAAAATAATATGCAGCATACTAAGAATGAATGTATTGCTACAATATGTCAAATGATACAGTCATTGTATGCTTGACGAATCACTATCGATATGAATAATATGGAGATCTCTTATCATATTGTAGACTGCATAAAACTCAGCAATGATGCATGATTTGCTTGTTTTAAATCAAAACATCAATCCATTGCACGCATGGTAGGTGGGATCACCTCTCATGCAGTCAGTTCCATAATATTATTATGATATAATTTGTCGTTATAGAAGTATAAATTGGTGCCAAATCAATTTAAATCAAACACAATCCCATTGACACATGCTAGTTTAGGGATCACCTCTCATGCAATCCCTTCCATAATATATTTATAGCATAATTTGGTATGTAAAAATTTAAATAAGTCCTAACCGTCATTCGAGCCTTAAATGACTTTGCTTTTAGCTTCAACAACTTCCACTCCTTTTCACCCCCAGAAACAGCATGGTTTCCTGCAATTTTCAGTTTATGTGTCAGAACAATTTGAGAAGGCTTTCAAGTTATTGATAGGGAGTGTAATTTGAGAGGAGAGAAAATCTTGCGTGGGACATAGGAAGTTTGCAATGTGAACTTTATTATTCCGTCTCACTTCATACATTTTGCAGCATCACAGCAATTGTACTCCTTTCTGAATCGAGCCCTATGACACTAACCATAGCACTACTAGCAGCATCTGCAGCGTCCTAAATATAAGGGCAGCAAACAATTTTAAGACAATTCATGCATAAGCTGATGTGAGGCAGATACATATTCTTTACTCATGGAATGAAAATTTTTGAGTCCTAACCTGCATGGCTTCACCTCTTAGCTTGAGCAAGCTTGAGCCCATCTTCAAAGCTAGATATATTAGACCCATAGGAAAAAGTCAGGATACATAAGATTGATAAAGTAATTTCTTGTATTCCTTTTTAAGCAGATTCCGAGGGCTAAAGCTGCACACACAAATGGCAACTAGATACAAGACATCAGCATTAGACATGCAGTGAGGAATTCTAGAAATGCAGTGTGCAAAAAGGCCCATCAGCTGTACCTGAAAGCCCCAGCATCTGCGAGGGCTGTGTACTCTCCGAGACTTAGACCACAAGTGACATCTACAGAATCGAGCAATGTCCTGGCCACCTTCACGCGCACGCAACACCTCAACAGCAGCTAGGCTTGTAACATATATAGCTGGCTGAAAATAGTTTTATCCAAGAGATATGCCATGATGTAATGAATTATAGTAATCATCTACTGTAAGTCAACTACCAGGACTGAACTTAAAAAATACTATTTATTATTTTTCAGAGAAGATATTATCATGCAAAAGGAATTTTAATTGATATATAATAGAGTAAATATAATTTAAGTAAAGGAATACCATAAAAGCATGCTCCAAAGTACAACTAATTTACCTGACTGATAACTGTTGAATCAAGCTTTTCCTTAGGTCCATTGATGCATGCATCCAAGAGATCGAAAACTGAAATGGGGACTATTGGGAAAACGCAGAGATGGGCAAACAAATTTGAGCAAGATATAGAGAAGTAAAATTGGATTCTAATGTGCTGATCTCCACAAGATTACAACAGAACTATGGTGTTTGGCATCAATCCACTAATACTTTAATGAGACAACTGTATACTGGTTATAAAATAAATTACCCGAGAATCTCATTTGCTTTGCTATACAGTTCAGCAGCAGCAGGCACATTTTGAGAGGCAGCCCCCATTCCCACAGATTGTGCACCCTGATAAATTATAGAGTTTTAACAGACTATATACGATACCAAATGTCGAAATATAAGCAATACTAAAGAATCTAATGCAATATTTAGAGAATTTTCTAACTAATAGACCCAAATGATCAAACTCGATAACTCTCAAAAACATTCAGAATGTCAACCTTAACATGTTTATAGTATTTACAGATGCTCAATTACATATTTAGAGCAGCAATTTAGTTGCTCTGATTCTACACTTTTTTCACTCAGTTTTTAATCAATAACCCCTTGTGGCACATCAGCAAATGATCAAAGGCATTGTAGTCAAGTATGAAAGTCATACAAATACTTTCTCTTAAGTGATTTCTTGTCACTCAATAATTTCATCATTATCTGAACACCATTATTAAGGATTTTCAACTTATTTGAAAAAGTGATTGGTTTTAAGGTGATGTATTGCAGACATTCAACATAGAATTTAATCATATGATACAAACTATCATAAAGAATTCAAATCATGCAAGATTCAACTAGCTTACCCTAAGCATCATAAGATAGTTCATGGTTTTATATCAACAGATTAATAAAACTAAAACCTCAAAACAATTCCATCAATAATATGTTCAATTTTATCTCAACAAGTTACCTATTAATTTTCAATGGCATAGAATTCAATACAGGTGCAATCTACCATTTGTTAGAAAACAAAATGATCATCAAAACACTAAGAAAGACGACAGTTTTCCACTCAATATTGTCAATATTGCAACTCATCATCAACTAAATATTTACTCCCCATCAATTTCTACCAATAGGCCAAATCATGAAATCAAAAATTTGAATTTTTCCACACAGACAGTGGCTGGAGAACAGTTTTTCATCCAGAAAAAGCAATAACTAATATACTCCATTTCCCTATCTTGCAATTATTCAAGCACAATTTTGCAAATCCCTACCTAAAAACAAACTATTCATCATTTCAATCTAACAAAAACTCGATCACAAGTAAAAAAGAAATTCAAGAAGGACCTGGCCAGGAAAGAGGAATCCACAAGTGGGCTTATGGTCTTTGAAGATGGTGTCAGCAGTGAGAGGCTCTGGAATGCCGGTGGAGACGTTCATAGAAACCCTAGATCCCCATGAATTCCTCGGCAGCGAGCTCGAGGATACCCGCCTTGGGATCTTGCCTAGAAACACTGATGACACTAGCGCGCAAGAGGCTGCAGACGCCATCGCGAGAGAGATCACGAGATCGAGATCGATCGAGAGAGAGAGAGAGAGATGGGCGGAGAGAACGAAGCGCGGGAGCTTGGAGACTGCGGAAATGGCGATGCGGATTGGAAGTGGAGTTCCCAACGGTCGCAAAAACTGGGAAGTCGGAGTTGTAAACTTTGGAACCTCGGGAAGTCCGTCGGAAAAAATGGAAATTAAAACTGGGCTCTTGTTGGGCCGGAATGGCCCATGAGAATTGGGCTTGCTCTCCGCGTCACTAATGAACTATTAGTCCAAACTTATTTTGTTGAAAGTAAAACATAGTCCCCATATTGGGAGGCAAATGGGGTAGGGAATCGTTCTTCGCGTCACTAATGAACTATTAGTCCAAACTTATTTTGTTGAGAAGTGGGCATGAATTCACGTGATTGGGAGGCAAATGGGACGGGGAATCTTAAAATAGTGCCTGCGAGGTGATGAAGAAAGCTTTTCTCTTCTACCTGCAAATTGTAGGTGGGGACGAGTAATGCTCTCCCGCCCGCTCTTTTGATCGCTATGAGCGCGAATTCCAGCACCCGCAGGGATCTAGTGAACAACACAAATAAATTATATATTTTAATTTTATTTATTAATTTAGTTTTAAACTTTATGTTATTTGTATTAATTAACTTGTTGGTTTATCCTACATTATATTATGATTTATTATGAAAAATATTTTATAATTTTTTTTTATTTCTATATGATGTCTATGTTTATAACTTGTATGAAAATAATTAAGCAAGGTAGAGATTCGGTGATCCTTGCGAGGGGTGAGTGGGGGAAATTTCTCCCATAAGTAATTTTAGGATGAGGAATCTTCACCCCATGAGAAATGGGGATAAGGATTTCATTTTCCTCCCTACCCCAAGTGCATACATATCCCTTATGTTTTAAATACCCAAACAATTGTTGTATTTTTTTTTGTTATAATGCCTTAATATTCCTTCAATTTTTTTTAAAAAATTATTATTATTAAATCTTTAATAACTATAATTCAATTAAAAATTATTGTTTGCATTATGTTCTAAATTGTTTGTCCACATTAGGTGGTTAACGTTCCTTTTTATTTTTTTCCATCTGTACTTGCTTAGGTTTTGGAAGTAATTATTTATCTATTTTTATTAGAAAAATCTGGTAATCAATGATTTATTTTATTTACACTTTCATGAAAAACTTAGGTTTTCTTTAATTATAGAGTTAGGGTTGGTTGTCCTATAAAACAATCATTTTTTTCTCAAAGTTGAATAAGAAAAAGAAATTATTATCCTTTAAAAAATATATTATTTTTATTACCACTACTACTATAGTACCATGCACCAGGTTCTTGTTGTTTTTTAATATATCATGAGCTGTTAATATTGGGAAATACAACTTTGAATTAGCTTATAGCCTAAAGAAACTGCCTTTTCAATCATTGTTTATAAGCCTTGAGTTTCAATATAATATGAGAAATTTAATACCATTGTACTCCCCTGGATAGTTTAATTTTTTTTTTGTTTGTAAAGCCAAAATTTTCCCAATAAATATAATAATTTTTTATAATAATAACAATGATATATATATATATGAGGACCAGTATTCTAGGGACGTCCCTAGATTTTAAATCTAGAGATATTCACGGTAACCGTAGGATGGTAATCCGACGGCTACTATCATCATAAACAGTGCAAAACGCATTTTACAGTGTCCTACAGTAATTGTGAACAGTAAAAATTGTACAATGCTTATATAAATAAACAACCGTTGGATGATGATCCAACAGTTGTAAGAGGGACATCCCTAGAGAACAATAATCTAGGGACATCCCTAGATTACCATTTCCCTATATATATATATATATATATATATATGTTGATCTCTCGAAAAACCATTAATGCTTATGCAAATAAGTCAAATGTCTAACGGTTCAAAGTTAGTGGCAGCGGGAATCAAGCATGGCTACACTTCTTATATAAATGGCGTGATGACGTTTTTCTTTCGCCCTTTTCTTGTCCCTTCATGTAAATATGAATCATATGATGTGATAATGTTATTTTATTTATATTTATTTTTATATAAATGTGCACTTGTGGTCCCAAATTAGGTTTACTTATTATTTTGATAAATGTAATCGATGTAGCCAAAGACGGGCGTATCAATTGATAATTAAACTCTCAACCCATACATCCTCACTCTATACAAGTTTTGTGTTACAAACTTATACCCACAACTAAAAATTTATTATCACTTTAAATTAAGACTTTTTGAATATATCATACTAAAAACTTTTGTAATGGGCCAATGACCATCAGCTTTGAATCTATTGTTTTTTCATTTCATTCTTCATATTTCCAATGGTGCTAGGGTAGTTGAGAACATTTAACTGCTCTTTTTGATTTACTGGAGCAATTTTTATTAGCATTAGATTTACTTTTTCATGTTGATAGGCCGGGTTGTTTCTTTCATGTTATTAGAGCAACCTTTCTAGTTGTTATTAAGGAATACATCTCATCACTATGTTTTTCTGCTCTCTTCTTTCGGCTATAAATTTTATATAAAATCTCTAAAGGAAACATAACAAGGTTGAATTATCATTTCTGTAGTTTTCTTTCCAATACAGTTTGTTGCTTTTTGGATTTCCATGAAATGAGTGAAGAACCAAGAAATATGCAGAAACCTAATATGGAGCGTCTTGTGTCGGGACATGCCTCCTAATCAGAGTCAGCAAAAGCCTTCAACTTGACTGTGGTAGAGGAAGGGTAAAACAATCCTTGGCCATGTGTGCGCTTGATGTAATATAAGATCCTCATTGTTGCACGGAGATGACATTAACATGGAGAAGCTAAGAATTGACTAAGTCGATTGACTAAATAACTCAAGTCGGGTCTAGTGATTGTGAGATATAACAATTTTCCAATAAGGCGCCTAAAAGCAGTTGGATCATCAACTACCTCACCAACGTCTTGAGAAAGCTTTAGATTTGGGTTCATAGGAATAGAGAATGGTTTACATCCCAAATAAACGATATCGGATAGTAATTCCAGGGCATATTTTATTGACAAATGGATATACCAGCAGCTGATCGTGTTTTTCGATATCCAAATTTTGAACATGAATCACCCACCCATTCACACCAGCCTTCTCCTTCAAATGCCCAGCCTAGTGTGACTATACCATATTCAAATACCCATAGACATCCTCCCGCAATGCTAAAGCACCTTCTTATATATCTGACTATCATTGTTACTTGGCCCAACATTGTCCTACTCCTTCAAATCTTTTGTCAAGCAATACCAAGTATCATATCTTAACATTTCTAATTAAGCTACAATAAACTCTCTCATCCTTTTCATAAATTTATCCTATCCATCACCTCTCAACCTGAGCCAAAATCTTTTTCCCAAGCTGTCGAATTGCATGTATGGCATGATGCTATGGCAACTGAGTTGAGAGCCTTAGCAACAAATAAAACTTGGTTAATATGTTGTCTTCCTCATGGAAAACATGTTGTTGGTTGCAAATGGATGTATAAACTAAGTATAATGCCGATGGAACAGTGGAGAGACATAAAGCTGGGCTTGTTGCAAAAAGTTTCACTCAACAAGAGGGATTTACTACTTGGATACTTTCTCTTTAGTTGTCAAACTTGTTACTGTCAAAATTTTATTGGCTTTAGCAGCAATTTATGGTTGGTCTCTTACCCAACTAGATGTCACCAATGTATTTCTTCATGGTGATCTTACAAAGGAAGTTTACATGAGCATTCCTCTTGGATATTCTTGTAGTGAAAGGGAGAATTTACCACAAATTGTTATGTGTCGACTACACAAAGCTATGTACGGGCTGAAGAAATCTTCAAGACAATGGTTTCATAAATTCTCTAGTGTTCTCATATTGGATGGTTTCACTCAATCAGCCAATGACCATTTTCTATTCACAAAACAAGCCGGTACTTCCTTCTTAGCTCTCCTAATCTATGTCGATGATATTATCATAGCAAGCAACGATGATCTAGCAGTACATAGAGTGAAATGTCTTCTAAATGCTCAGTTCAAAATGAAAGACTTAGGTCCGTTACGGTATTTCTTAGGTTTGGAAGTGGCACGGTCAGCTGCCGGTATATCCATTTGTCAACAAAAAAATATGCCCTAAAATTACTATCCAAGACCGATTATTTGGGCTATAAGCCATTCTCTATTCCTATGGACCCAAATCTAAACTTTCTCAAGACGATGGTGAGTTAGTTGATGATCCAACTACTTATAGGCGCCTTATTGGAAAATTGTTTTATCTCACAATCACTAGACCCGACTTGAGTTATTCAGTCAATCGACTCAATCAATTCTTAGCTTCTCCACGTCAATGTCATCTCCGTGCAATAATGAGGATCTTACATTACATCAAACACACATGGCCAAGGATTGTTATACCCTTCCTCTACCACAGTTAAGTTGAAGGCTTTTATTGACTCTGATTCGACTGCATGTCCCGACACAAGATGCTCTATATCAGGTTTTTGCATATTTCTTGGTTCTTCACTTGTTTCATGGAAATCCAAGATGCAACAAACTGTTTCAAGGTCATCAACGGAGGTAGAATATCGGAGCATGGCTAATTCAACTTGTGAGTTGACATGGGCGATTAGATTGTTGAAGGACTTGGGATTTCACATCAATCTCCAGCCTTTTTTTTTAGTGACAATCAAGCTGCTTTGAGCCTTGCTGCTAACCCTGTCTATCATGAGCGTATTAAGCACATCGAGGTTGATTGTCAAATTGTTAGAGAGAAGCTACAAATTGGGCTTATTAGGACTCTTCATGTTAACACTCATCATCAACTTGTTGACTTGATGACTAAAGCACTACAACCATCACAGTTTCATGCACTTCTTAGCAAGATGGGAATACATAATCTATATTATCCATCTTTTTGAAAAAAAGGAGCTCAGAGAGCTATTTTATTAATAACAAAGAAAAAGTTTACAGAGTCTTAAGCTACAACCCATGGCCTCAAAAGACCAGAAAGAAAGCACAGAGAAAAGAAAAATACAAAATAAATAACAAGAACAAGGAAAAAAAACAAACAAAAACAAGCAAGAAACTAAAAAGAAAAACCAGCAAGTTGGAACCCTCGCATGACCCACCGGGGAAGATCTTTACCATAATGGAATGGTGTGAGAACATGAAGAGTTCGCCCGAAAACCAAAAAAATAAAAAGCAGGCCGAAGCCAATCAATAGGAACGAGATGAATCCGAGGAGCACCAGCAAAGTTGATCGAGTCTTGCATAGCCCGAGTCCACTGATTCACGCGCCAGTCCCTGTGATCATGATTCCTATGAAGAACTTGGAAAACATCTTGCAATGCAGTAAAAATGTGATGAATGTGTGGATGCTGAGCAAGCACTGCTTGAATGGAGACTTGAAGAGCATGCAGTCCAGCAATTGTGTGTGAGCCGCCCATCAAAGGGCCACAACCTGCGAGGGAAACTTGGAAACTAGCATTAGAAACAAAAAACCCCACCCCACAGACATCCGAATCCTGACTACTAGCAATGGAATAGAACAGGAAGGGACCGTCTGCATTAGAGAAGTTATTAAGGAGAAGGCGCCTTCCGGGTTGATGTGCATTAGCCCTGGAGAATTCAACAACATGTGCGAAGGCCTTATGGACGATGAAAGGATAATTAGGCACTGCATTTCGAAAGATAACCTCACACCGTTGCTTCCAAATGAACCACGCTGTAGCAGCAATGATAGACTTAACAAACAAATTTGAGTTAGGATCAGTAATCCAAGTCCCCGCAATAAAACCATTTAAGAAAGAGATATTGATGCCCAACCGAAAACCAACCTCCCTCCAAACATTTAGTACTTTAGAACAATGGACAAGAAGATGATCAGTACTCTCATTGACAAGGCCACAGAAGCAGTAAATGTTATTAGGCCCAAGGTTGATATAATGAAGATAATCATGAGACGTGGCCAACTTACCATTCAGAGTAAGCCAAATAAAATGCTGGACTCTAGGAGCCACCCAAAGATGCCAAATCTTGTTCCAACCAGTCCAGGGACATGTACCATGATAATTTTTGTTAAGAAAGTGGTAAGTCATGGCAGAGATCCTATTGTTATGAGACTTAGGGGCCCAAGTCCAATGACAATGGTCAGTGGAGTCAATATGACCCAGTCTGTCAATAATGTAATCCGAATTCTCACCAAAAAGATCCCGCAACTTTTGAAGATCCCAGCAATCATTCAAAATGAAATCAGAAATACGAAGGACTTCAAAATCTAAGTTGGAATTTAAATAAGTGGGTCTAAAGGCGAGAGGGATGTCCATGCACCAAGGGTCATATAAAAGGGACGTTTGAGAGGGATTAACTGAATTCAAAACACAATGAGGCTTTAAAACAACAGCAGCATTGCAAAGGCCACGGAAAAACCAAGAGCATCTCGGAGGGATAGGATCCTTCCAAAAATTAATCTTGCCATATTTAGCATGAAGGATATTAACCCAAAATACATCTTCAGTGTTTAAAAATTTAAAAATATTTTTAGCCATCAAGGAAGTTTTCGCAATTGAAAGATTCCGAATGCCAATACCCCCCTCAGATTTAGAATCAGTTAAATTAGACCACGCTACCGCATGGATGCCCTTTCGATTGCCATCCTTGTACCAAAAGAAATTCCTAACTATCTTGTTGATCTCATTAAGAACAGAATCAGGTACAGGGTAAACAGAAGAATAATAAGTAGGAATGGAAAGAATGGAAGAGTTAATAAGGACAAGTTTAGCGGCCTGAGAAAGCTTAGATTGACCCCATTTAGTGCAAATACGACGCACTCTACTAATCATTGAATTAAAAGAAGCAACAGCCAGTCTCTTAGGAGAAATAAGGACTCCTAAATAAGTAATGGGAAAAGAGGCCTGTCTGAAGCTAAGAATAGAACAAATACTTTTAGTAACCCTATCATTGAACCAAGAAGGAAGGAAAACAGCAGATTTAGACAAATTGGCCCTCTGACCAGTGAGCTGATCATACATGATTAGACAAATCTTGATGTTTCTAGCAGTACGCCTAGAAGCAGTAGAGACAAGAATCAAATCATCGGCATACATTAAATGGTTAAAGTTAATGGTAAGAGAAGAGTCAAAACCAGGAATAAAATTATATAGCATTGCATAATTGAGCATGGTAGTGAGGATTTGAGAGACTAAGATGAATAAATAGGAAGAAATAGGATCACCTTGTCGGACACCCCGAGAAGAGTGAATCCAAGAACTGTGCTGCCCATTAATAAGGAAAGAGAAGGAGCTAGAGGAAATACAAGATATGATCCAAAAAATCCAAATAGCAGGGAAATTCATTTTAGACAGGGTAGCAAGAATTGCAGTCCAGCTCAAAGAATCATAGGCTTTCTCTATGTCTATTTTAATGATTATCCTTGGGGGGTTAATGGTATCAGTTTCAAGCGAATGAACAATCTCCTGTAGGGCAATAATGTTATCAAAAGAGCACCGGTTAACAACGAATCCAACTTGCTCTCGACCAATAAGTTTTGGGAGAACAAGCTTGAGTCTATTAACCAGAATCTTCGAAATGATTTTGAAACAAACATTATACAACGAGATAGGCCTAAAGTCAGAGACAGAGATCGGATTCTCTTTTTTGGGAATTAGAGCGATAAAGGTCTTCCCCCAAGAAGAGGGGAGCTTAGAGTTTGTGAAAAAAGAGAGAATGGCATCAAACATAAAGTCCCCAATATCAGGCCAGAAAAACTGATAAAATTCAGCATTAAAACCATCAGGACCGGGACTCTTACCAGTAGGGAGATCCATAACCACCCGATAAACCTCCTCTTTGGAGACCTCTCCAACAAGAGACGCGGCCTCAGAATCCGACAGAGAGGGAAGTTCATCCGGCAAAGCATTGAGGACATTGTAAAATGAATCGGAATTAGTATCAGACCAGAGATTCGAGTAAAAATCCAAAAAGGCTCTCTGAATACTAACCTGATCAGTACAAAGAGTACCTTCAAAATCATGAATTTGAGAGATAGTTGATTGATGCTTGCAAATACGAGCCGAGTTATGAAAAAAGCTGGTATTACGATCACCATTGCAAATCCAGAGTAAATGGGAGCGTTGAGCCCACTTGATAGCATTCTGACGCTGAAGTGCGCCTAACTTAGCATATAACTCCGTAATGAGAGGTTGATTAGCAGTAGAAGAACTATCCGAGTTTTCCATGGTAAAAATAGCCCGCTCAGTTTCAATAATGGACGATTCTATCTTATTCAAACCCAAAGCTTTCCAATCCTTGATATGCAACCTAGCCCTAGAAATAAAATGAGAAAAAGCGTGAAGAGCATTACCATGAGTTGTAAAATCCAACGCCTTTCTCACAGCCTGATGACAACCAATATATTCTAGCAAGTAATTATCAAAACGAAAAAAGCTAGAATTATTATGGACACCATTGCGATGAATATTCAAAAAAAGAGGAGCATGGTCAGAGAACATCCTCGGCAGATGTTTAAGAACATAAGAATTAAAATTAGAGATCCAAGCAAGATTGACTAGACATCTGTCCAGACGAGCCCATCGCCGGGCAAACCCAGACTGATTATTACACCAAGTGTATGGGGAGCCTGAAAAATGAAGATCAAGAAGACCATTATGATCAATAAAGTTAAGAAAGAAGCTTGCTTTACGAGAATAATGCCTGTAAGAACCACCCTTATGCTCATTGGGTGACACAATATAGTTGAAGTCCCCTACAATGAGCCAAGGATAGGGGAGATGAGAGAGTTTAGAAAGCTCAAACCACAGATTCCTCTGATCAGAAAGCCGAGTACTATTATAAATAACCGAAATAAGGCAACTGTGAAAGGGATCAGGAGAGATGATTAAATGCAAAGCACTCCGAGAGATAGCAACCGGGGTGATCTGACTGAGAGTAGGGGGCCAAGCAACCATGATACCTCCAGATAAACCTCTAGACAAGATCGCCGCCTACTTCCAACTACGAGGAAGCTTATTAGCAAAGTGATCAATCCTGCCATCGTCCGCTCTCGTCTCAACAAGACACAACAAAGAAGGCTTTTCCTCATGAATGAACCTAATGATACGATTGGAGGTATCCTGACTGGAAAGCCCCCTACAATTCCAGCAAATAATTTTAGGAGCAATCATAAACAACAAACAGTAAATAAAGAAAAATCCTAAAAAAAGGAATACTTCCATGAAGAACAAAAGAAGACAGGTTAGACCCAAGGAGCACACTATGCGGGCGAAGAACCACCAGCGTCCATACGACCCTTCTTATGAGAGTCACTAGGAACCTGCAGGCACTTCCTCACCAGCGCACCTCGCCGTTGTTCCACTTGGAACTGATCCAGAGTCATAAGGTCATCGGCTTCCTCCGCTTCAGCCGACATCCCAGCTACATCATCATCGGTCATCGCATCATCCTCATTGCCAGAGGACCCCGAGGCATCTTCATCAGAATGAGAAGGTTCCAGGGCCGCAGAGACCTTGTCAACCACCATCGAGTGAGAGTTGGAAGTATCAACAGGCAAAGATGTGGTCTCCACTCCCTGCGCCAAGCGAAGGACAGGGGGAGGAGACGAGGATCGTTGCAGGGGGGAATCACGTGCTTTGGAGCGATTAGAATTAGGGGTTTTCTCTGAGGGACGAGAAGGCCTGTTCAGCAGAGACCCGTTGGGATAGGAGCCATCAGTCTCAAGCCAATGAGAGCCGTTGGATGGGGAATCATCAACCATAAGCGAAAGGGAGCCGTTGGATGGGGCATCCTCCCTAGGAGCCACAGTAATGATAGAACCAAAGTTTTGGTTTCCAATACCTGGCATGTCAGATGAAGAGAAGTCACGCAGAGGGATCGCATCAGCACCAGAACCTTCGGCGCGTGGAGCGCGAACAGAGGCGTGACCACCTCTACCCCTACCCCGAAATCCGCCATGTGTCTCACGCACCGCTGGAGAAGCCTCGAGATGTCCGATTGCTGGATCCCTCGTTACGGCTGCTGTGACCTACGGCACGTGAGCGGCACGAGTGCCACCATCACGCCCGCAGGCCCGGCCACGCTGATGAGAGACGAGCAACCATGGACCAAACTCTCGATCCGTCAAAGCTTCCGATGGATTCAACAGAGAATTATCAGGCATAGAACCGGGATCAGAGGTCATCGGGGTATCTTTTGGTCCAATCACCCCTACATCCTGAATCGACTCTGCCGCCGGCCCTCGCTGGACGCGAAAGGGTGGAGGAGTACGATCCAGACCAGGAACAGAGGAACGAGAACAAGAGTTCGTGCCATGCCCAACAAGCCCACATGTATAACAAAACGTCGGCAACTTCTCATACAACACCACCACAAAGATGCGCTGGGTATCATCCCCCAGCCAGAAACCCCGGCTTAACGGCTTAGAGAGATCAATTTCCAGACAGACACGGGCGAATCTCGACCGAGTAAGGGACGAAGTGAGATCATCAACCTTAAGAAGGTTACCCATATGCGCAGTGATTGATTCCAGAGTTTCCGCTTCCGAGAAATCGACATGCAAGTTATGAAGTTGAACCCAGATGGCCGCCGAGTTGAGCTTGGCGAAGGCCGGTTCAAAGAATGGCTTCCAAGGAAACAACTGAAGGATGATACCATTGATGGACCAAGGACCTCCCATTAAAATCCCTTGCATAGTTTCATGAGAAGAACAACGAATCAAAAGAAATCCATTAGGGAGATCAGAGATAACAACCTCACCAAACTCCTGCCATTTGGCCATCAGACTCATCTTCACTTGGTCAAAGGCCGGAGGTTTTCCAAAAAATTTTCCGTATAGTGAGTGCTGGAAGCGCATCCGTGCTCTTGCAAGAGAGTCCTCATCCAGGTGGACAAATTGGGTTGTGGAACTTTTGAGCTTGTTCAGAAGATGATGGTTGTGCAAAGGAGATGCTTCCGATGTACGAGCAGCATTAGAAGCGATTTGGGCCCAAGACCCAGGAGATGGAGGTTTGCTAGAGGACGGCGAGGAGCTTCCCCCGCTTGCCATGGCAAGGGGGGAGGAAAAGAAGGAAGGAGAAAGAAGGGTTCAAAGGTCAGGGAAACAAGGGACCGGAGCTCCCGTTGTTAAACAGTCTGTGTTGAAACTAGTTTATCATTGGTGGCCGTGGGTTCTTGAGGGGAAGTATTGGCATTAGATTTACCCTTTCATGTTGATAGGTTGTTTCTTTCCTGTTATTAGGATAACCTTTCCAGTTGTTAGGATGTTTTCTAGTTGTTATTAAGGAATACAACTCATCACTATATATTTTTTTGCTATCTTCTTTCTGCTATAAATTTTATGTAAAATCTCTAAGGAAAGACAGAGAGGTTGAATTATCATTTCAGCAAGTTTCTTCCTAAAATTTCTGTAGTTTTCTTTTTAATAATTTTTTTAGAACATTTAATCGGTGTGCAACAATCATAGTTTAACTATTTTAATTTGCTCCAACTATTATTGTTAATATTGATTTTATGTTCATTTTCGGTTTTCTACAGCTCCAAATTCAAAGAAAATTAAGCAAAAGGTTGCGACATCTAACATCAAATGTAACTGAAACTTTATTATTAATTCTTTCGATGGCTTAGGCGATCCAACTAAAAGTGTGTGATCCTTGGGCTAGTCCAACATGTGCTACCATAGATAGATGATTTTCATCTATAATTATCTCCTCAGAACTTGTTTTTCCTTTTTTATTGTTCACGTTTTGGTTTTTTTTTCCTATTCATCTGTTTAGTGGATGACCTCTTTATTTCTCATTTGTTTTTACCACATTAGGGTTCTTTGTAGTGCTAATTTTTTTATTTTCAATAAATTTTTTGTAATCCATAAAGTTAGAAAAAAAGTTAGTATCAAAAGAACTAATTACATACTAATTATTTGGATCAATGTAGTCCTAACAATAAAATCAGGCAAGCTCGAAAAAACTGTCGCGCTGATCAGACGAAACCTCAGCTTTGTTGTCCCTCTTATAGTTAAACCGGATAGCTCCTAGTGCTAATGAAGACCTTCACAATTCTTGAAATACAAGACTGAGGATATGTTTTTCTTAGTCCTTGTCTGTTGTGTTTTTTCAGTCTTTCTTTTTCACTTTTCATTGTTGGTGGAAGTTTTTCTTACCTTTGTTGTGTCCTATATGTTTCGTCTCAGTTTTTGTCTATCTATATTTTAGTTTTAGCTATTATGCACCGTTTCACTTGTCACTTTCTTTCCCTTATTAATAAATTATGATTTATTTATTTTTATATAAAAAAAATAGTCCGCAGATTTCAAATAAATCATTACACTTTTAATATTTTAACCACCTCTTTCCCACCACAATTCAACAAATTTATATTATGGATAAGACTAAGTTAGAGAAAGTGAACGGTACCGTCACTAATATTCTTGTGTTACTTTGTTTTTTTTATTATTATTTATACTGTACTTTGTGGGATGTAAAAGTTTATCTAATGAATTGATTGCTCAGCAAATTCTAATAGTGGAGTGGTGTGGAATTGTGTTCAAAGAAAGGGAACAACAAGGTATCATAATCAAAGAATAATACCAATTGTAACAAAGGAGATGCCATTATACAAGGAAGATTTAAGTAACAAACAAAATAAAAATAAAATCATATCAATGTTAATAAAAAAAAATTGTAATAATCATTAAAAAAAGGCCAATAATACTCTCACCTAGAAGTGAAATGGATGTTGGAGGGTGGATGATGCATAAGGAAACATACATCTTTCCAAACATGAGACATTGATATCACACCAAGATGCACCAACTAATAGAACCCTAACAAACTCTTCTCTATATTTATATAAACATACATATGCACATATATATATATTTCTAAAGGCACCCTGAAAGGACTTGCAAGCTTTCCTACAACTTTTCTCATTCATTTTTCCTTCTAATTAAAGGTACATCTTTGTCTCCTTTGCTAATGCCACAACTACCCCACAACACTCATCTTTACCACTTTTCTTGATATACACATATGTATACACATGGGAGGTGACTTCCATTCTAAGTTTGAAATGTCAACAAAATTTAAAGAATTACTTTTTAATATATGTCAAGTGAGTATACTTAATACAAAAATTTCAACTAATATCAAAATAGATGTCTTTTTTTTAATCATTTGGACAAGAAAAGGAAATAAAATAAAGTTGAATGACACTTGATACATCTACTTAACTGTGTGTGTGTCTGTATATATATATATAAATATATATGGAGTTAATGATAGTAAACGTGAGGCTAAGACATGATTATATTATATTGCCATGCCAAACTCATAACCCATCTAGTTCTTCTTCTTCTTCTTTCCAACTTGTAAAGGCAAGCCTAAAATGAAGTTTTCTTCATCTTCATCTTCATCCTCAATGAGAAAGAACTCCTCCACCTATTCCTCATACCTTATCACCATATCCTTCATCATCTTTGTGACCATTCTCTATGGTGAAGACCTCACTTGCATTCTTAGGCAACCATTCCTCTACTATCAACAACTAGACCACTTTGATCAACAACAACTACTCCAACAACAAGGTAAGCAAAGCATTGATTATCATACTTGAAGAAATATATATATTTCTATTAAAACAAAGAAAGATTGAAAAAATTCAATGCAATACAATTATAGCCTCAGAGAAAAATAGGACAGTGCCGTTCGTGGTGGGAACGACAGAGCCCGGGTGTGATATCTTCTCCGGTGAGTGGGTTTACGATGAAGAAACCCGGCCTCAATATGAAGAAGAAGAATGCCCTTATATTCAACCTCAACTAACTTGTCAAGCTCAAGGTAGGCCTGATAAGGCTTATCAACATTGGAGGTGGCAACCTCATGGATGTTCTCTACCAAGGTTGGTTCATGATTGCGTTTATTAAAGTGATGACAAGTGGTGCATATATATATATATATATATATATGCAATTTGATTTTGTTTTAAAATTCTTAATATGTTACAGCTTTAATGCTACTTTAATGCTTGAGAAGTTAAGGGGAAAGAGAATGTTGTTTGTGGGTGATTCATTGAACCGTGGGCAGTTTGTCTCTATGGTTTGTCTTCTTCATAGAGTGATCCCTGAAGGAGAAAAATCCTTCAAAACCGTTGAATCTCTTACAAACTTTCATGCAAAGGTATTATATATTTATGCATATATTTGCTAATTAGTTATATTTGAATTGAAAGTTTTATTTTGTAATATTTGTAGGAGTATAATGCTAGCATTGACTTCTATTGGGCTCCATTCCTCGTCGAATCAAACTCTGATAATGCGATTGTGCATAGAGTTTCCGATCGAATAGTCCGTGGAGGATCGATTAAAAAGCATGCTAGACATTGGAAAGGAGTAGACATCATGGTCTTTAATACTTATCTTTGGTGGATGACTGGCATGCCAATGAAGATCTTGTATGCTTGTTTGCTATACTCTTTATATCATGTTTGTAATTAACTTGAATACATGGAACATCTCTATAATTTGTGTGGGTTTTGTAGGAGAGGTTCTTTTAGTGGGGATATGAAGAACATAACATTGTTAGAAACTCCAGATGCATATCGATTAGCTTTGCGGAGGATGTTGAAATGGTTGGAGAAAAACATGGATCCTCAGAAGACAAGAGTGTTCTTCACTAGCATGTCTCCTACTCATGAGAAGTGAGTTTATATATATATATATCTTAATTAAGTTTAAAGCCACTAGTTATGGCCTGATTGATGTGATGCACATTAGTTTAAGATCCCAAACGAACAATTTAATAAGTTTAGAGATCATGGGTGGCTTTGAAGATATATTTTATGATCTAATATATGTTAGAATTATGTTTTGATATATTTGTTGATAGTTTTTGTCTAAGATTGCAAAGATTATTAATGGTATAGGAGTTTTGAATGGGGAGGAGAACAAGGAGGGAATTGCTACAATGAAACAACTCCTATCAAGGATCCGAACTATTGGGGAAGAGGATCAAGGAAGAGCATAATGCAAGTGGTGAAGCAAGTGTTTGAAACATCGAAAATTCCAATCACTGTGATCAACATCACTCAGTTATCGGAATACCGAAAAGATGCACACACCTCCATCTACAAGAAACAATGGAATCCATTGACACCAGAGCAACTTGCCAATCCAAGAAGCTATTCTGATTGTGTTCATTGGTGTCTCCCTGGTCTTCAAGACACATGGAATGAGCTTCTCTTTACAAAGCTTTTCTTTCCTTGAGCCAAGAGTCAATTGGTTGTTCAACTGTTTCATATTCTTGAGTTTGTTTTCAAGTCAATTGTAATCTTAATGGAAAAAAGAAAAGAAGTTTTCAACTCATCCCATGTGCATTGTTCTTCAATTTCAATGGCTTTGAATGGAAAGGAATCTTTGTATATATTTTAAGGATGAAATCAAGGAAGCATGTGCAATACCAAGTGCTAGAAATACTTAAACTATAGCACCAAGTCCAATACTTTCAACTCTTTTAGTCAAAATTCAAATGGAGTTCTCTTCTTCTCTCTATTTCATTGCTTTGTCTTCAGTTATCATCTTTGTGATAACCACATTTTATGGCAAGAACTTCACCAACATCTTTGAGATATCAATCCAACAACCTCATCAACAAAAACAAGGTTAGTCTCAGTTAAACATCAATATAGATCGACGCATGTTTACTAGTTGATCTTGATCTTAGTAATTTGTATAATAATTATAGAGAACGAGAAGTTACCGTTTGCGGTGGGGAAGACGGAGAAGGAGTGTGATATTTTCAATGGTTCATGGGTCTATGACAATATATCAAGACCGATGTTCGAAGAGCATGAGTGCCCCTTCATTGAAAAGAAGATGATGTGTCAAGCTCATGGAAGGCCTGATAAAGGTTATCAACATTGGAGATGGCAACCTCATAACTGTTCCTTGCCAAGGTAGTACACCAAAAAGAAAATTTGATATTAGTCTCAAGTATTTGAACAAGTTCATTGATATTTACTTGTGAGTTCATTCATAGCTTCAATGCAACATTTATGCTCGAAAAGCTTCGAGGAAAGACGATGATCTTTGTCGGAGATTCACTCAACCGTGGCCAATTCTCCTCCATGGTTTGTCTTCTCCAAAGATCAATCCCACAACATGCAAAATCCTTTGAAATACATGAACCGAGATTCATCTTCAAAGCCAAGGTAAGCATGTATGTATAATTACAATATCGAGATGTATTAAATGGTGATCGGTGAGTTGGAAAAGTATATGTGGGAGTTAAAGAAACTTGAAATGAATTCAGGAGTATAATGCATCGATCGAGTTTTATTGGGCACCATTTCTCTTGGAATCAAACTGTGACAACTTCTACTATCACCGATTATCAGATCGAACTGTGAGAAAAGGATCGATCAATGTGCATGCTCAACATTGGAAAGAAGCTGATATTTTGGTTGTTGATACTTATATTTGGTGGATGACAGGGCTTAAGTTGAAGATCATGTACATATATATTACTGAACTTGTTTAATTAATTCTTATATCTATATATATATATATATATATATTGTTTAGTTTGAACTTGGATTTGATTGTTTTGTGCTGTAGACAAGGAAAAGGAAAAGGAGAGGAGGAGATGATAAATATGGAAGGTGAAGATGCATATAGGATGGGGTTGAAAGAGTTGGTAGGGTGGGTTGAGAAGAACATGGATCCTAGAAAAACTAGGGTTTTCTTTGTCACCATGTCACCTTCACATCCCATGTGAGTCCTCTCTCTCTCTCTCTCTCTCTCTCTCTCTCTCTCTCTCTCTCTCTATATATATATATATATAATTGAAAACATAATTTAATGTTATGAGTGGGATTCAGCTAAGTTTTTTGAATTAGATGGTTCACAATCCAACAAAAGCATATCATTAGGTATATTATATGTGATTGTGGCACTGATAGTCAATTATAAGAATAATGATTTTCTTATTGTTTTGGTTTTTTTCCAAATGCTTCAATCACATATACAGTCATGAGTGTGTTCTTACCGGGTGATAACATAGGATTTATGTTATAAACTTACACCTACACACCTACAATTAGAGATCCGTTAATTCGTTATCATTACTGTGTTCAGGGAGATTTAAACTTGAGGTTTTTAAATCCTCACACTAACATTTTATTTCTATTATTATTTGATATTGTGCTGATAAAATTTATTTAAAATTAGAAGTGATGGATAATAGTATAAAATTGACTTTTAAATTATTACTATTTAGTTTTATTTGTCTTTTTTAGGTGAATAGACAAAAAAAAATCATAATAATAAAATATAAAACAAATAAGTACAAAATTCACTATTGGTAGATATTGGCTATTAAGTCAAGGGAAAGCAATAAATACTGATGGCATCCTAGAAACAATCCTTGGAGTAATTTTTCATCCAAGGTGGCATGGCCATGGGATAGAGTTTGAGAGCCCGGTTCTTTTATCGGTTATCTTATCCCTAGAGACTAGAGTCATTAACATGAGAGCCATAGAACTTGATTTTACATTAAGACTTTGTTTGTTGTCAAGGTTCTCAAGCTTCTCGTGATCTCTGGGGATAAAATGACCGATAAACAGACTCCATGGCCATGCTGCTGGATGATTACTCAAGGATGTTCTGAGATATCATGGTGTTAACCATGACAATGTGTGGTGAACCTTATTTTTATATTTATTATTATGATTTTCACTAAAATGAAAATAAAATAATCAACAGGGTTAAAAGTCAATTTTAACTACTGATATCATCGCCTACAATTTTAAATAGGTTTATCGACACAATGTCAAATAATATGGAAGTAAAATGTTGGTGTGATTCTCGAGTTCGTCTCTGGTGATAACGGTGGATCTGGTGTGGAGATGACAGATAACAGGTTATGAGCATGGAGTCTATGTTCTCTTGACAAACCCACGCTCATGAACTGGCATGTGTGAGCGTTTGGAGAACAAGGCAATCAGAAGATCGTTGTTCTTATGATTGTCGAATGCCTGATCGCCTGTTGTTGTCAGACCGGCTGATCCCACTCGCTTTGATGGAATGTGTTTTCGGTATGTATGGAGGAGGAGGAGGAGGAGGAGGAGGAGGAGGAGGAGGACTCACGTGGATGTGGTGTGTGAAACTTGGTTCTGGGATCATGTTCTCGGCCACGCCTGTGCATCTTCTGCCACTGTTGTCTCCTCTCGCTCGCTGTGTCTGCAACACCAGTGATCAGCGATCAGTTCAGACTAGTGATGTGTGTGGATATGAATTTAATTGAGCAAGTTCAGTGTGCATGTCGGCAAACTGTCATCCGCAGGCTGAGGCATCGGCAACAGAATATCAATGTTGACGTGCACATGATCGATCACGGTTCGATCTGATGATCGATGATAGTGAGATTGTCACGGTTGTTCGGAAAATGATTGCCGTCGATCGATACGTGCTCACAGATTCATTCAGGGTGCAACTCACGCTTCTTTCGGCTCGCGATCACTGTCGATGTGCTGATTACATACATGCTTGCAGCAACGAGATCTCGGTTCGCCAACTCAGGATTTTGCATGTTATGAGATGATCTTTGGAGAAGACAAACATCGGAGAAGGTGTGCGGTGGTCTCCGACAGGTATCGTCTTTCCTCGAGCTTTCAGCGCCAATGTGCATTAGTATGAATGTTCTGGTAAATATCGTGAACTTGTTCAAATATGAGACTAATATCAATTTTCTTTTGATGTCTGTAACGGGGATTTATTGGGACCACTCAGTGTTGACGAGCCTCGGGAGGCCTTCATGGTGACACATCCGTCTTCTTTTTCGATGAGAGGGTTCGGGCGTCGACGGTGTGTGGCCCAGCGGACGTTGGTGGCTCGCTCGGGTGGCTGCCGCAGGCGACTGGTTCTCATGATTGACCAGCCTGGTGCGGATCGGATCGACTGGTGGGCGTGCGTCGTCTCGATGTTGGCGAGACGGCTGTTTTGTGATGACGGCGGATTGTGGTGAGGATTCTTGCCGCTGGGCGGTTATCCTGGATGACGGGGAACTGACGAACAGGGAAGAGGAACTCCATTTGGTGCGGGCTTCAAAAGGCGAGTGACGGACAAGACTGAGTATTTCTGGCAATGCAATAACTCGCCGGTTCATCAAATGTATGCAAGATTCTTTCCGTTCAAAACCGGTGGAATTGAAGGCTGTCACGTGAATGATTAACTCTTTCCGATGAATACAATTGACAGTGAAATATGAACGGATTGAGCAATTGACGCTGCCGTCGGGAAAGAAACGCCAAAGAGCTGGGCCATCAGCTCTTGAGACAGGGAGGACAAGTCAAAATAACTTCTTGGATTGACAGGTATCTGATTATCGTGGATCATTGGTGGCCCTATTGTGGATGGAGGGTGTGCATCTCGTGTTCCGGCGGTGGGGCCTCGGGTGGGCACCACTTGCGTGTGATCTCTTCTGATGGTCGGATGCTGTTGTTCGTGATTCGTTCTCCTCCCCGATCAAGCTCTGCACCGATATTTGCGGTGGCAAAATCAAACAGCTATCAAAACATCAATTCTGGCATATGTTAGATCATAAAAGGTATCTTCAAAGCCGCCATGAAACTTTCAACCAGGTGTTGATCTGCGTGCGTCGCATCGTCGAACCGCGTAACTAATGACACAAACAATTAAGGATATGTATATGGGCTCGCTGCCATGGGGTGGGGGATGCTGGTGGGCGTTTGCTGGGCAATCATCAGTATCGTGCATCTCGGGTTTCAGCTGATGTTGTGTTCTTCAGCTGTCCCCTGAGGGAACCTCACCCACTGTGGGATGTTCCGGCGGTCAGGATTACGACGTGAGGTGTGGCAGGCGAGCGCGGATCTTCGTTGACGCCGATCCGCGGGGCGAAGTGATGAGACCATGATGTCTGCTCACTCCAGTGTCTGGCGTAACGCAATCGATCCTCCACCGGACTGGTCCGGGCCTGCTGTTTGTTCGACGGTGGAGCGGGTCAGTGCTGGCGTGCTCTGCGTGACCACGAAAATGAAACTTTCGGTCAGACTATAACAGATAACAGATATGTGCGTGATCTATATTACCTTTGCGTGAGGGACTATGAAGTTG